>NC_089689.1:8479530-8784303 GCF_031753505.1 Anomalospiza imberbis | reverse complement strand
CTACTTCATTAAGTAAAAACACAAGCTTTTGACATTCCTGTGAGCTAAATTATCTACAAAATCTAGACTTTAAACTGTTCTGATTTGGAACTGGCCTATGCCAACCAGCAGAGAGACTAGGAGGCAAAGTGTGGAAATGAAAGAGTAAGTACTACTTCGTGTGCACGAGGTATCTCAAACTGGGCCATCCTGAATGGGGATGCAGAAGCACAGGGCTCTGGTACCTTTAAAGCACACAGGTACAACGTTAATGATTTGACTAATCACTAATACCCACAACACCAATTACTGATCATAGGAAAACTTCTCTAGATTACTTCTATTTCTTTTATCCTTTCACCAGTATGGGCTGGCTGATGAACTGATTCATTTTGCTGGCAAGTCTATAGCTTTTAATAGTTTTAAGTTTGGTATTTATTCCTGCTAGGAGTTATAAACCCTCACTGCTTCCATAACTGCACATTGGTGTGGCAGACTCCACAGACTGCAAACAAAAGCGAGGAATTAGTATCTTTATAGCCTTTTATTTGTACAGCTGGCAAGTCTCTGGTAATGCATGTTAATGATTATGCTGCTTGTGCACTCAGCTTCAGGCTGTGGTGAAGCCTCTATTACCTTACCTTATACAATCATGGAATCATTAGGGTTGGAAAATGCCTCCAAGATCATTTAGTCCAGCCTTTCATCAAGCACCTCCATGCCAACTAAACCACAGCACTGAGTGCCACATGTCACATCCTGTCATTTCTTGGGACAGCTCCAGCAATAGTGACTCCACAACTTCCTTGGGCAGCCTGTTCAAATGCTTGACAGCTTTTTCTATGAAGAAATTATTCCTGATGGCCAACCTGAACCTCCCCTGGTGCAGTTTGAGGCCATTTCCTCTCATCCTGTCTCTGGTTGCCTAGGAGAAGAAACCAACCACCTTTCTATAACCTCCTTTCAAGGCAGTTGTAGAGTATGATAGGGTCTCCCCTGAGCCTCCTTTCCTCCAGGCTCCTCATCAGACCTGTGCTCCAGGCCCTTCACCAGCTCGGTTGTCCTTCTCTGGACTCACTGCAGCATCTCAAAGTCTTCCATGGACTGGGGGGCTCAGAGCTGGACACAGGATTTGAGGTAAGGCTTCACCAGTGCTGGGTACGGAGGGACAATCTCTTCCCTGGTCCTGCTGGCCACACTATCCCTGACAAAAGCTAGGATGCCCTTGGCCTTCTTGGCCACCTGGGCACATGCTGGTTCTTGGCCAGCTGCCATCAGCCAGCACCCCGAGTTCTTTTCTGCTGGGTCCCCATCTTCAGGAATTACTGAATAACCTGGAGAACTTCATTGGCATACAGGTAATAGGAGAACATGTGAGAGTTGAGTTTGTTTGGTTTTGCTCACCTTCACGGGTTGTTACTGCACAACCATGCATGACATGGTGCTCCCCACCCAGGTAAAGGGAACAGATTTCAGAGTTGAGCTCACTGCATTGTTTGATGTAAGGTGAGGTGGTCAGCTGTACAACTGATGCCCTAAGTTTTAGCTTTCATGTTTTTCAGATTCTGCGCTGCCTAGGGTGTAGCTCTGAGCTCCGTATTAAGTGTCAGTAAGTTCTCTTCACAAGGTAAGTAGACTAAACAATCTCTTTCCAGCTTGAGACCAAGGACAACCATTACAATTTTCATGCCCAAAAGTTATAAACAATGGAGAACTGAAGAGAGCAACAAGGAGGATGGAACTTCATAACCTGAAGCTATAATTGGACAATCAACCCTAATATGCAAATGCACCAAAACTTATAAAAGTGAGAGACCTCATGACCAGTCCAAAATGTGACCATTTTGGGTCCATCTTGGGTGTAGCCCTGGGCAAGCTCTTGTGCTGCCCAAGGTGTATCCATTGAGGCCTTTTAATAAATACCTCCTTTATTTATAGTCTCTGTTCCAGGTTCAGCCTCTCTAGACATCACAAGATGCCATGGGTACTATCAAGTAATCAACCTATTATGTCCAAAAAGACCCATTTTTTAAACACAACTTCCTGCAAAACTTTTAAAATTTTTGAAACTATTGGGAGACCTCAGGGCCAGGAAAGCCCTGAGGGAGTGTTGCCCTTGCTAGCTGTATCTTTCCCGAGGTAAATGCAAAAAGGTCTTCAAAGTCCAGATGAATAGGTACCCATTTGAGATAGAAAAATTGTCCTGTGTAGGTATTAGACGAGTAGTAATATTCCTTAATCAAAAGGTTTAAGACCAAATTCCCGTAAGGGAGAAAAGCATTGCGTTCAGTGGCTGCACCACAGGTTCCCACTGCCTGTCAGTCCTGGTGGAATGGAGCTGCACAGCGCACAGAAAGATTGCACTGCAGGATTCAGGGGTTTCTTCATTAAACATCATAATGTACATTTATAAAATGTCATTGGGGATGCATATAATGTATACTCACTTTCTCACTTCCAGCTGAAGTGTTTGGTGTTCATGTGATTTGGTGACATTTTGATTCACAAGTGCATCTGATAGGGATTTGGACTGAAACTTTTATCATCTTCTGAGGTTAGTAAGCATCTTCTTATTTTTCACTTAACTATGAGGATATTTTATACACAGCTGAATGCCCTAAAATGTAATTTAATATATCACTAACAGAACAGTCTATCAGCATTTAATTTTCCTCTTTTTATTACACCTCCATGATAACAAATAAGTGGTATCCTGCGTGTGAGGTTTTCTTTGTATATATGACCACAGAGAGTAGTAGCCACTGTAGGCACCGAGATCTGGGAAATGCTAATGTTAGATTTTCTGAAAAAGCAGATTCTGCCCACATTTCTGGCATAATTCCCCAACATAGGATATCTTGTATGCCTTCTTCAGTCACACTGGAATGCCACATGAGTACATTTAATGGTACATAGGCAAATTACATCTGAGCAGTATAAAATCAACATATAAACTTATTAGTTGTTAATGAAAGAACAAGATTAATTGTATCATCTTTGCTTTTTTCTTTAGTAGGGTTGATATGGTCTCTTGCTGGCTTTGAAAATTAATTGATGCTTCATCCAAAACTAAATAAGATACGAATCCATATTCATTCAGCAGAGAAAGGCTTTTTTATGGAGGAAAAATCCTTTGAATTTAACCCAATAAAAAAGCCAGGCACCTGATTCAGGATGTCCACGGACCTTGAAAGTTATCATTACACAGATGTTCTGTTCCTACTAAGAAAACATCTGCTGCTTTGCCCATTGCCAAAGAAAGTTCCTAGGATGCTCCAGAATGGACCTTTCTCTTCTAACATGTGTTTCTTCTCTTGCAGTGTTTCCCAAAAGAGTATGTGCTCATGTGGCTCAATGTGATGAGATGTGATTATTTCATTGTACACACAAGGAGAAAATGGGCCCTTGTGTATGTTAAACAGTGAATAAGGAGGTGGTAATATTTCTACTCCCTTTGCATTAAGACAAAACCCTAGGAAAACATCTTCCAAATGTATATATTTAATCATTAGAGAAACGTTTACAGTATTTGCAGCCAGGTCTCCAAAAAGATGTAGCCAGTTCCGGAACAGAAAGGGTGGTATCTGTTACCTGGCAATTCTTCTTCTGATATGTATCATTTACTGGCTTTATCCCAAATAGGGCTGTGCCCTGTCATTAGATGGCCTGCGAAATAATTCTGTGTGGTAGGCGGGAGAGGCCTGAGGAGCTTTTCAATCAGGTGCATCGTGTTGACAAAAACATCACCGTCTGTCTTCACAGCAAACCTCTGCAGTGCCACGGCAGTAAGAGGCCACGCAGCTCATGCCCATCAGAGTTTTAAGAGTTAAGTTGCTGTAAGTGTCCTGGAAGTCCTGCTGGATAATATTGTGATACTGCTTGCTTTCTCTCAGCAGAATGTTCCCATTGGCACCCTGGGTCTCGCTGCCAAGCATGAGCAGCCGAACAGCGACAGCGCCTGGAACCGCGGCTTCGCGCCCCCAGCTCTGTCGGATGGCATTGGTGGGCTGAAGTTCAGCTGCTGTTGTTGATACCAGCAATACCAAGAAAGGTGTTTTATCTCCACACTTCTCTTCTTCATTAATAATGAGTGCAAATGACTGTGGCTTTATTTCCAGATTTCTCATTTTCAGATGGTAGTTCTCCATGTTCTTTCCCTGAGATTTGTTTGAAATCTGTATACCTTTTTCTAAGTAAACTCTTTTCAATTTCCATGTGAAGATCATCACTTTTAGGTAGGGCAGCAAGGTGATGGAAAGCATAAAAATAGGAAATTAAATATATTGCTGTAAAAGAGATGGTGAAAACCTGAAAAAGACTTCTCTTGTTGCATTCCATAGGAGAGAAGAATCCACTACAGTAGCTCATGTTGGCAGCTGTGAGAGGATGCACAAGAAGCACAGGTATTTTATCAGTAGAGCAGCTAATTTGTAATGGTTTTCCTCTGTGACACAAAGATAAAAGCCACCTTCAGGCTTCTGATTCTTCAGAATTCCTTTCATTTTGATATTGTTAAAAGAATCCTATTATTTAATTTCAGAATATATTGAAAAAAATTTTTATCAGACAAAAAAATTTAAAAATTTCTTTGTTAATTTTTCAGACTTTTCTTCCTAAGAGAAATACAGTATGATAAAAATAGTAAGAAATAAATGAAACTAAATAAATACACCAATAAAAGTAATAATTTCATCAGCTAGAACAGATCTATATTTAAATACTGAAATAGATGTAAAATATAATGACATTTTAACTTCCTGTAGGCTTTACAAAGAGTTATCACATAATTGAATCATCCAAAGTTAATGAAATATTTTGATTGATTATGGATTCGTAGCATTGGAGGCTATTATGATAAATCATAAGTTTGATGCATGGCTGAAAGTGATTGTCTAGGCTCTATAAAGCATTAATGCAGACAGACTTTGAGATTAAGTGCCCCCTGCCAGCAACTGTCTCTGTAAAGAATGCCTGAAACAATTGTCTTAGCCTAGATCCATACATTTCAAATGGCTTCAGCTGAAGGATCCCATCCTCCCAGACTGCAGACAGGTGAAGTATAAATACTGGACTGTGCACATACTGCAGCTTTGGGTACTTCTTTGTGATTTCCGTAATAGCCAGTCTCAAATTTTGGCTTCTTTCAATGAAACAATCCAGAAATTTATCTAAGCCTTGGAGATGCTCCACAGTTTGCAGGGAGAAGAAGATAATCCCATGTATCCCTCACACCATGAGCTGCTAACACTCAAGAATGCCACCTGGAGAGAAGGGCAACGTAATTGTGTTCAAGTGCTTTTCTGGTCTCTGAAGGGTTCTCTACATGTATTTGAAAGGGAGATGCAAAAGTATAGTAAATCAGGATTTTTTTCAGATTTTTTGTGCCAAAACACTATTTAACAGATGCAATGTGTAGCTCACAATCAAACAGAAAAGTTAAACACTTCTTACCATCATCTTTGAAACTGTAGATGCATCCCAGTCATACAACCATGTGTTTTTTTTCTGGTAGTATCTGGATAAAATAGATACTGTATAAATATAAATAATGTGTGGTGGATAACCTGTGGCCAGCATCCAAACACTCACTCACATGCTCACCACACTTCCCCTCTCCTCAGGAGGACAAGGGGAGAAAATAGGATGAAAGAGTTCCTGGGTCAAGGTAAAGGACAGGAAGATCACTTACTGGATACCATCTAGGACAGAACAAAGCTGGCCAAGATTAATTTAAATGTATTGCTATTTAAAATACTGGATAGTGGGAAACAGAAAGAAAAATAAAACCCAGTAGCACCTCTCCATCTTTTCCTGGGCTCAACTCAACTTCTTTTCCTACCCCTTAAGCAGCAGAAGGGGGTTGGGGATTAAGGTCCCTCCCTATTCCTCCTCCTGTTCAAACAAATCTGCTCCAGTGAGAGCTCTCCAAGGGCCACAGTACCTGCAAGGAATGTCCAGCTGCTGGAGGTTTGGAGAAAGAGGGCATTAGTATATTCTGTGATAAACTGGTCAGTAGTTTAATTCAGCTCACATGTACCACACACCTGTAAAACATTAAGAACACAGCAAGTAATAGCTTACCTCTAACAATCTTCCTTCTTATGTTTTTAGCTCTTAGAAACTCTATATTTTGGCATCATAACATATTAAACATCCAGGATCCAAAACCAAAGTAATGTAAGAAAGAACATGGTCACTATAACATCAGAAGTCGAGAGGCATTTCTGTCCTAATTAACTGCTTTACTGTTATTTGAAATATAAGAATTTCAGCGCATGAAATTAAAAGAGCAGAAGGTAATTTTCAGTGTTCTAAGTGTACTTCTGTACTGCAGTTTCCTTGATGAAGCTAAAAATATTTTGTCAAAGTGTTTGACTTTTGTTGGTTTTGACAGTACAGTTCCGTTAGATGAAATCCTAGTTCCTCTGTGGAAAGAGCAGAAACTTTGAAGAAGACTTTGCTAAGAGGCAGTTAGAATATTTGTTTCAATTTGACTGAGTTATTACAAGATTAGTAGAAAATTCATGCTGCTAAAGAGAAAGAGTAATTGTGTCTTCAAAAATAGTCATTGTTTGTCTTGGTTATGACTTTTTAAAATGCCAAGAAGCTCTCAAAATACAGTTCTCCTATCAAATTTTTTCACAGAAAAAAGAACAATACTTTAGAAATAAATGCTTACCCACAATAATTACCCATACCATTAAACCAAAACAATTGTAATTATGAAAGTTATGTTTCTAAAACCAATTGTGTAGCAAAATGCAGTGTATATTAGGTTGCCTTGGGGATACACTGATTATTCAGATGCACACGCATTTAGCTACCTTCAGATTTTAAAATTACTTCATATGTGCTAAACTCTCCCCCCCCATAATTAGACGTTATTAAAAAGAAAAAAGGAAGATGACTAAAAAGGAGTAGAGAAAAGCAGGAAAGGAATTAGGAAAGAAGGTAAAATTAATCTGGTACTGTTTCTCAACACTGCTATTATGTTATCTTTTACTTATTTATTAGAAAAAGATTTGCGAGCTCTTGAGTGAAAATCTACCTTACAATGTTCTAATTCTACCCTATCCCATCATAGATTTTGGGAGGATATAAAACTAAGAAAACTAACCCCTCACATCCTAGCAATGCTTTGATATTTTCCCAGATTCTTGAAGTAATGAGTTTTGAAGTGCAGGCCATTGAAGGTGCTCCCACAAATGACAAATTTCTAAGTAATCTTTTGAGGAAATGCTAGGTGTGTTTGCAGGCTGCCAGAAAGCATGAGATAGGGCGGATTTCATCCCAAACCGCCAGCTGGCAAACAGCATCACCGCTACTTAGCCTTGGCTTAGTTAAGCCAGCTTTTAGGCAGACTGGCAAAATGTTCATAAAAGGCTAAGCTGGGGAGTGGGGGAAGAGCAGGAGATGCACCCAGCTGGGCTGAAGGCAGCGTCTTCTGGAGAGGAGCTCCGAGAGGACAGGGCTCTGCCGTGCCCTGCAGCCCTTCTGGCTTGGCACAGCCCCACGGGTGCCTTGGGAGGAGCAGGCTGTGCACAGTCCCGGCCCCACCTCCTGCAGGCTCTCTAGGGGCTCCCAGGGACAGCCCTGGAGTCTGTGAGATGAACCTGTAACTGTCCCACCCCTCTTTTTTGAACCTCTGTTGAATTTCAGTCCCACGTGCCACAGTGTTGGGAGGATGAACTTGGGCATCGCAGTGACACTTGCTCTAGGTGGTTGTAAAGAGAAGCAGAGATGTTGCAGTTTCAGTCTGTACGAGTTTGTTATTGGGTTATGGGTGAAAAAAGCTGTCTTGAAACCACCCAAGGAGCAGAGAGCTGCTTGTGCTCCCTCTTACCTGCACCATTTGGCTTCCCGGAGAACCCAGGCAGCCCTTCTGTGGTTACACAGGAACTCATCTAAACATGTGCTGCCGAGGTATGACACAGCTCAGAGTGAAAGAAGAGTGAGGAAATCAAATTAGCTTGATACGTATTGTTGGAAATATCTATATTCAGTTTTTCAAAATTTAAAATAAGATTTTTACGAGTAAAAGACGTGGTCTGTGATCCTTAAAACCACTGCCTGTTACAATGATTACAGCAATTTGAACAGCAAAGGGCTTAATTAACTGTGAAGAGAATCAAGCACTTTGCATAAAGCACTGAAGAAGTAGATTAATAACAATTGCACATATTTAAGGAGCATATGGAATTAATTTAAGAAATGTATAAAGTATTTATCTGCTAGTGTAGTGTAAAATCTTTGTATATGTCCTTTTCTGATTTAAATTATGCCTAGACTGAACTAATCTCATCAAAATGCTAATTCTACACAAGAATAGCACCTTTTCCTATTTCCCCACTGGAATATTAATATTTTTTTTCTAAAAAAAAAAAAAAAGTGAAAAATTGAATAATTATTTTAGGTTTTTTTTTCTTTACATAAGTGCAGTTTGGATTTAAAAATAGCCTCCAAAGAGAAGTGAACAGCAACAGCTATCCTAGAATTTGCTTGTCTCTAGTTATCTGCTATATAATTTTTTTCTTAAAGTACATACAGAAACATGGCTGCCATATAATTAATCACATATAAACAGCACAATTCCCTCTCTGCTTTTATGGAAGTGAAGTGCAATAAAGCTTGTCATGGGACAAAAGGGGAGCACACTGTCTGCGAGGAGCCAAGAATTTCTTGTTAGTCTAACAAAAGTGTCCTGTCAGAAAACAGCTACTAGTTTAATTTGTTATCAGCAAAGGGGGGAGTGAAGAAGGGAAAATAGTTCTACATGCAGTCCCTGGGGTCTCCCTCTTTTATTTCATGTCACATTCACCTTCTTTAATGCCAGTTTTAACCATGTCATTTCTGACAAATGTCTGCATGCACCTTTCTAATCTGTATTTAAGTAATTTAAGCCCTATAACCTTCCAAATAATCAATTTAATGTAATGTCTCATTACTCAATTTCCTGAATCCAAACTGATATTCCTTGCAACTTGAATTCATTACCTATTGAAGCACAGTTTTCTCTGTGATAACTTTCACCTTGTCCCTTTTCAGACTTTACTTAACATGTTTGCTGAACTTCCAGCCACTCTCATTCCTCCTCCTCAGTTCTCTCCAGTGGATTCTTATCTCCCTGAAAGGACAAAGGGGACTCCTTACCTCAGGTGAAGGCTTTCCCTGCTGGGGGAGGAAAATGGAAGGAGAATAGAAGGATTACTTTATGTCTCTCCTCCAGGCTTTCTGCCTGTTTGTACACTTTGAGAGACTTTTTTTTTTTTTTTTTGTAACTATTAGATGTTAATCTACATGATCTGCTGTGTCAGTAACAAGTAGAGCTCTTGACCTGCTGCATGCTGAGACACACTTCCACATGGCTGCTCAGTTAGCCAACAGGCTACCTTTGTTTCTCATTATCTCGGGCAATTTCCATTTTCCCTGCCCATTCACAACCTCATTTCTTCAGTGCATGATTCCAAGGGCCTTGGGAAGCCCTGGTCAGTACAGAATTCCATATTCGTAAGAAACCACTGCCAGGCAGTCTCTGACTCTGGCTTTCAGACATTTATACAATCCCCTCATGGCAGTTTCATCTGCACTGTAGCTCCTCAGCCAGTGATCCTGCCCCACTGGGACAAGCACCCTGTCATCAGATCCCTGGCTACTTGTCCAAAAATGTCACCACAGTTAATGCTGTCTCCTTATTTCTGGCAAAGCAATAAGCATCCTCAGTGAGCTTACACTGCTCTCAGGTAGATTTTGGAACAGTTGTACCTTCCATTACAATCACTTTAGCTCCTTTCCTGAGTTTGGCTTCAGAAAGCTGTGTGATCACTGGGTCAGCCATCATTGCTGCAGACAGACCTCTGACCACCCTGTTGAATATTTTCTTATCCCTATACTACATCACTGAAGATATCTGACTCTTTAAAGATATTCAGAAGTGCATAATTTAAATAATAATGTAACAATTTAATAGTTTAATTAAATGATGTGCATGTAATAATTTAGAGGCAAAAAGAAAGAAGTGGTTGTATTCTAAACTAAACTCTAAACTCTCTGCTACATCTAAGCAAAGGCAACTTTCCTACACATAGAAGTGTGGGGTTTTTGATGGGAAGGGTTCTGTAATGATGCCATCTTGTGATCATGGCCAAAAGGACGCTGTGTACAAATAGAGCAATGTTTCATTTTAGCTACTTTAGGCTCAGGCAGTGAGTGAACACACAATGTCAGTACACCAAACCGATGGCATTGGGTACCAGCCTTTGTCCCATTTCTTTGTTTGACCCAAAACTGTTTCCCCATGGTTAGGTTTTCATCACGTGGATCTTCAACAGATAATCCAAACAGAAGGGGCCAAACACAGCTTCCCACAGTTTATGAGGATTAAAACCCCCACAAACTCAGGGGTTACTGCATATATGGAACTGGCTCTAGAATTTTCTTTGAAAATTATACCTCATACAGAGCCTTCTGTCCTGATTCCTTTATTTAGGATTTTAAACATACCATTTTATCAGAAAAAATAGGTCTTTGCAGGGGTACTACTTCACTACACATAGCCACCTTAAGTATCTGCATTTTACTATAATTAACTGTAATTAGCATGTAGATAGGGCAGTGTGAAAAATTCGGTTCAAGATCTGGAATCAGCAAGGAGAGAGTTTCTATTTTAACACAAACAAAGAAAAGGTAGCTTAGACAGAGGTTGGAAACATGAGATTCAATATTTGTTAAGAATCTGGATTCTTAACTAAATTTATTGTGGGCACAAGAACCAGAACTGCATCACTTTTCTTCATTAACTTTAGTACTTGGCTAGGCTTTAGTTGGAATTGGAATAAATTAGAATTGCTATTTGTATTAGAGATGTTTAGCTAATTATATTTTATAATTAAAAGTTCTGACAATAAGGAGTTACTTTGATCAGTTACAACAAAAATTAACATAAATTTAATTATGGATGTTTATGTGTGGGTAGTTCATAAACAACTTGTCTGCAGGATTAGTGTCTCCTAATAATGCCTTATGTGGAGCCCTATAAAAGCTGCAGGATGCTGAAGTCTTTCTTGCCTCATCTCTTGGTTAATCATAAACTTCTGTAATTCAGCTAAAAATGACATTTATAAAGCTTCATTATTTGCTAACACACGAGCTCCTAGTTTTGTCTGCACAGGGGGATATGCACATGGAAAGTTCTGAGTGTTTCTGTTCATCTGCCACTGGCAGCAATTCAAGGGGCTCGTTCACTGCAGGGACCGGCAACGCTCCTGCACCACTGGAACCCTGTGTGCCTCATGTTCTTCAGTGCATGGACTTGCCACAGGATGTCAGGACACGGGATGAGGAAAACCAGAACCCCCTGGGCTGGGAAAGGCCCTGAACCAGCTCTCTCCTCTCCTGGATAGAGTGCTGCCTTCATCTCCCTGTGGGTGCTGCCAAATGTCACTCAGCATCAGGTATGAGCAATGAATGCTCCTCAGATCTCCAGAAGATGAAATCAAAATGTCACCTCGTTTGACTGTTCTGACTCAGAGGTGAGTTTAGGGGAGATGGGGAGAAGCTGGCAGCCTTTCCCACACAGTTGCTGCTGTGAGCATGTGCAGAGCACTACACAGAGACCCTTAGAATCCTCCCAGTGAAAACACAGGCACCAGTGGATTTTTGGGTGCTGTGAGGATAGACTGGAGATTACTAAGTCTTTCAGTTGTAACTCTACACATCTGAATTCCGGTCCATGTGCTGTTGAATTTGGTAAATAATTTCACTATCTAAAGCTGCACTGTATTTCAAGGAGACACAAGCTGATGCTGACCACTGGAGCTCCCTAGGGTTGTTGAGAGCTACCTGATCCAGGCACAGGTTTTACCATCTGTATTTTTAGGTTTGTGGTTCTTTTCTAAACCTTTAAAGATAAGCTGCCATAAATGAGGGGAGAAATCATCTTCATTCAGGGCTTGAAAAGAAAAATATGCAAAGAATTATATCTTACTGAGGAAATTATGCCATGGATTCCACACAGATTAAATACTTAATTTTAGACAATTTCAAAGAAATACCACTATAGTGATCTGCTTACCTCTCATCATCTAACTTGGCCAAAGACATCTGCAAATCCAGATGCAAAGGTGTCTGGTCCTCTGGCATAACTGTTTCAAAACCACATCATCACGTTTCATTTCTAAAATAATGAGAAGATGCCAAGAGCAGGGTTAAATAAAATTTTAAAGTGCCTTTACTTTCCTGAGTGAGAATATCTAAACTGTACTCTTCCTGACAAACCCTTCACCTTTCTGCTGGACCCCCAGGGATTTACTCTCAGTCCTGACAGTCAAGAAGGATTAATTTAGGAGCTATTTAGCAAGTTATCATAAATTTGCCACTGTCAGGCAGTTGCCCTGTCTTGTTTGGACAGGTTTCAGCAAAATGGGCTATTAAAGGGCAAAATTTTCATATGCAAAAGGTACTTCAAAACAGGAACTTATTAAAAGTATTCTTAAACCCAAAATACCTTCTGAGCTGATTTTTTAAAGAAATTCTGGGAAGGAAGATTTTTCTCATATTATGACTTTGCATTACAAGGGGAAATAAGGTTTTGTACTATGTCTTAAATCCTCCATTAGGCTAAAAACATGCATGCACTGAAATGATCCTATTAATCATACTGGACTGAAGGATGAGTTTAAACAGGACTCACTTTTCTGGCACTCACACAAATGTTCAGGTTACACAGTAGACAGAAGAGTTTTCACGGGGATGAAATGCTCTACAAGCTGTACTTTGGTTACACATAACTAGTTTAAAGTATTTGTATGTATTAGTTCAAAGAGGAACTGATAATTATTCTGTGGGTGCAACTGGTATTCCTTTATCGTGCCTTAGTCTTAGCCAGGCCTTTAGATGGTGCTGTAACATCACTAATAATAGTAGTGGACTATGAGGACATTCACTTTGTCACTGGCCAATACCCAGCTCTCGTTACAGAGTAGTCATAAAATCCATGTTATCAGTCTCCACAAAACCAGCTGGTAGTATCAGTTCAGGTTTTATTGGAAGATTGTCTGGTTTACAGCATCTGAGTTTGCCTTCTTATTGTCCACGACAGCCAAATCATTATTTCCTACAACAGATTCCTCTGAAAATACTCCACTGTAATAAAATAAGGGGTTTTTTTATATTCCTGTAGAAAAAAAAATTAAAATGTCATTTTAGTCTGGTACTTAAACAAACATTACTTTTATGTCAGCAATCTTTAAAAAAAAGTAGCTTTGTGGCTACAAATTCTTAGATACATTTATCATGCAGTCTTTACATACTTTTGAGTACTTTAAACATCAAAAGCAGAACAAGAAAGTAAATGTGGAGTATTTACCAATAAACTTCATCAGTTCAGAATGAATTTATGCATAAACCGTGCCAAGAAAAAATGCATGTGTCTTCTATATTAAACAATGGTTGTGATGACTGAGCTGATTGCACTGAAATGATTTCATGGGTATTTTTGGCTCAAAAGAAGTTTCACTTCCTGTGGACAGAGTTCCTGAGTTAGAAAACTCAATTTTCAAAATCCCTTCTACAAAGCTCGAAGAAAGTGTACTTTCCTGGTCATTAAGGAGAGCACAGGCAAAAAGTGAACCTCTATCAGGGTACTGTACTCAGTCCATTATACTTGACTTATATAAGGAGGTACTTCTCAGTTCTTTGATCACCTCTCAGACTGGATTCTGAAATGAAGAATAAGATGCCCTTTTCCTTATGTCATGGTATTTACCATGGTGTTTACAGTGGAGTAGGTCCCTAGCACAGTTTAGTGGGATCCTCTTGACTGGATTGGAGTTCACATCACAGGAGTTGTGTGAACTTGTTTGTACAAGCATAGTTAGTTCACATCATTTGTGAACAATGGAAAGGGTTTAATGTACAGTTTTCTCAAACACTGTAAAAAAAGATCAGATCAGCCATTAAAATATTTCACTTTCAAACATGAAGTTAAACTGTTACTTCCCTGTCAAAGACTCAGAACATTTTCATCACAGTTCTGGATTATACTGCTATGTTTTAAAGACAAGATTATGATGGCTACTAGGAAGCTATGTGAGCAACAGAATTGGAAGTTATGAAAAATTTATTACAGCATATTTGATGCATATGGCTGACCTAGGAAAGCAATGATGTCTGCAGTGTTCTAAAATTAGTATACCAAGTGGTAAAAACCCATAACTATTTTGATGACTTGCATTATTCTTCAGTTATGCTCTCCCTATTTCTCTTAGTGGTTTCTGCTACACCAAATAATGTAGTAGCTGAAAAAAAATGTAGTTAAAAATTGCCTCAAGGCAAGTACAGAAAGAATTATTTAGACATGTGTATTTTTTTTCACTGAGTTCTAATGTTCCATTTTCTACCACATCTTGAGCTCCTATATTTTGTTTACATGGTCTGTAAATCAGTTTTGTACTGCAGATCACTGTCACATATAACAAGAACCATAGTTTTGAAATGTAGGAGTTATTTGTCATAACATGGAAGTAGCAGAAAAAGGGAAGCTACACTCAGGAAAGAAAGCAGTGGAAAGCAAAGTTAGTGATGCTGCACAGACTTTCCCAGTTCTCAGAATTAGCACTTGGTTGGGTATTTCTCTCACAATCAAAGTTTCCAAAGGAAGAAAGAGCAACTGCTCCCTGCTATCCTCAGAGGATCAAGTAATCTAAAAAGCAAAGGCTCCAACTCTAGAACTCCATGGCCACTCGCAGATTTCTTCCTTACTGTGAAAGCAATGAGGTATTTTCAGCCTTTGCATGACCATCTGAAATACAATGACCATCTGAAATACAACAGTGTGGTACTAGGAAGGGGAACAGAGCATTGAGAGCTGTAACAACACTAATGTGTGCTAAATTCAGAGATAAGCAGGTCATTATAAACAAAGGAGCGAGACCTTTGGAAAATCTGACAGTATTTCAATATAAACTTGCTTGTTCTTTATGATTAGGATTGAGGTAAAGAAAATCTTATGGAAGTAATAAAGCATTCTATTGTTTTACCTATGGCCAAAATAAGAATCAATTGGGAGCTTCTAACTAAAATTTGATGAAAAAATCATGTCCTTTTTACAAGCTGGCTGTTCACTTTGCCTGTGCATGTAGCAGAGTCCCTGAATTCGCCTGTTTTGGTGCTATCTCCATGGTCTTAGAAAAGAACTTTTCCCTTCAAACCACAGTGACCAGTGAAATGAACCTAGGTTTTACATGTCCCAGGATATTGCTTCACTTACTGAACCAATACACACACACTCCTAACTTTTTTTTTTCCTTTATATCTTCTATTTAAGGGCTGCAGAGGGGAAAACCATCAATTTTAAAATAAATTTTAAAGGTTTTGATTAGTGGTTTATTGGTGCAGTTGAGACATCCTGAGGATAGGAAAGGTTTCCAGGAAACTCTCCGCATTAGCACATACTTCAAGTATTTTTACGTGAAGAACTAAATTTCCTTAAGCTGAATTTCCTTCCTTTAAGACCATGGTGTGTTGGAATGCAGCTTTTGTCCCTCCTTTTTTTTTCCCTTTATAACTTTTATTTAAGGGCTGCAGAGGGGAAAACCATCAATTTTCAAATAAATTTAAAGGATTTTGATTGTTTATTAGTGCAGCTGAAACATTCTGAGTATAGGAAAAGTTTCCAGGAACTCTCAGCATTAGTAAAAATACTTGAGGCATGTTCATAAAAAACTAAATTCCCTTAAGCTAAATTTCCTTCCTCTAAGAGCATGGTGTGACAGAATGCAGCTTTTGTCCCTCCTTTCTTTTATATCTTTTTCCTGAAGTGTGGGAAAGAATCAAATTTCTAACACCATCCCCTAATTTCTTATGCACAACTATGCAAATACCACAATTTAAAATCGTGCTTATGATTTCCTTCCCTATAGTAGCTGCCATAGTCACTTCATTTCCTTGTAGAAACAGTTTTGTAAATAATAGTAAATGGTTCTTCTGCTAGACAATTCACATTATTGCCCACAAGGGCCATTGAGTTATGGATGCACTAAAGTGCAGCAGGAAGAAAATATCCACCACCTTAGAGCTTATGATGTGCCCAAAACTGTGGAAATTTTAATAGGCAGGGGTGTATTTTGCCACTGCAAGTGACTTTCACAACTCACTGTGCGACAAATGATTTAACCATTGCCAGTCTGTTCTTGGGAATCAAAGGCATTAATTAAAATGCACTTTCTTGATATTTACAATGCCATCCTCCCATAAATAGAAATGCATGGAGAAGAAATCCCTTTTCAGTGTGAACTTCAGCAAGCAGAGTGAGAACTAGTTTGAGAAGCTTTTGACATAGCCCTAAAAAATGTCACAGAAGCATTACTTCAGCTTTAAGGTGGTGCCTGTGTGTGTCTGAAGTTATAAGGTAGGCTGTGGAACTATGTGAAGCTGTTATTTAAGTCAACTACCTTCTTATTTTCCTCATGCTTCTGTTTCCAGCTTTCCTCATCCAGTTTTAATTTAACCTTTATGACTTGTGTAAGAATATTTATGTGAAACTGAAACCTTACCCTCTCTTAAGAGGATATATCCTGATCCAAACCCAATGTTCTTAGCAGTTTTAAATTTGGTATGGAACAAAAACAATCCTAAAGGATCTCTTCTGTGCACAGACAATGAAATGTGCAATCCACTCTGTGAAATAATACATAAACTTTATTTCCTACCTGTCTAACTGCACTGCAACATGATATACTTTACATTAGCTATTATTTCTGCAAATTCTCATTTTCTCTGTCAAATGATGCATGAAAGTGAGAATCACTGTAGCTTAATGGAATAAGCCTCTTATCAATGCTATATATCAAAGGCATCCCTCTCTGAACACCTAAGGACAGAGGGATCATATGTTCTGAAACAATTGCACTTGAATTCACAGTAGGTCGCTGGGTTTGAGGTTTTGCTGCTACTGTTTATTTTTCCCTTGCTGTGGGGACAGTGGTCAGTGTTATGCTGTTATTTGTTCTGGACAGGCTTAAGTATGCTGGGGGTCAGCAGGGGATTACAGATAAGGAATGATGTCAAGAGAGACTCCTCTGTCTTAAAGAAGACTAGATTTGTCTCTATTGCTCAAGTTTGGAAAAGAAAAAATATGTGTTTGAAATAATTTATGTAATAATATCAATGAATGGTACAACAACATTGACATAATATGACTAACATAATAATTAATAATTGATGAAGCAGCCAAAAGGAGGCTGAAAACAGTGCTTTATATCCAAGGCTGTTGTCATATAGGCTATGCCCAAAGAACAGCAACACAGGTTTGGGGTAAGCCACAAGGAGTGATGAGGCAGGAGAGGGGAGAGAAAGACAATTCAAGTCCATGACTACCTTGACCTGGGCTGATCTCTGCATCTCTTCTGAGCCTGTGCTAACAGTATTTTGTAGCTGCAAGGCAGACAGTATGATTCAAGTACCATCCTGGAAGAGAGGCAAACAGGTATATGAGGGCTTGTGTCTTTCATTAATGAAAATCATAAAAAAATATTCCCAATTTGCCTTTGTAGAGGGCACAGGGAAGTCCAGGGCTGTGTAAAAGACTTCAAACAGCACAGGAGGAATTAATTCAGAAAAGTTCACACATGTGCAAAAAGAGGACATTGTTGAAAGCCAAACTTCAGCTGTCATTTTCTTTAATCATACCAAGCTTTTGATGTTGTGGGAGAAACTGAGTCTGACTGAAAGTGTTCAGCTGGTTACCTACTATTACTTCCCTTTCCAAAGTCCCACTTTAATTATAAAGCTGCATCTTAGCTAGGTCTTGTAGCTCTGTGGAGATTTAGCTTATACAAACTCTGCTTCATCTTCTCAGTTGCACCATCTTTTGGATTCAGTCAAGTGGTACTTGATTCTTTTTTCATGGGAAGATGATAGTTATTATACTGACTTTCATATTATTCATACTTTATAGGATGTGTTTCTTGTCTTGAGAAAAGGGCTGTGCCCACAACATAGTCTATGCTCCAGAACTTTTGACTTCAATCTAATTTTTTTTTGTCATTTCCTGGTCATTCTCTGACATTGCATTTATCTGGGATGATTTTCTCTATCTTAGCAAATTCCAGCAGCATCCAGATGAATCAAAGAGTGAATTATTTAAGTGAAATTTGACAAAGTTTGAAAAAAGCTAATAAATATTTGAATATTTTTAAGAAGCTGGACAAACAGATTTGAAAAAGTTTCTGCCTTTGCAGCAGAGTAGTCCTGTAACACTGTGCTCATGAGTATTCAGCGCACAGGTGAAGCAGTGTGAGCAAGAATGGGACACAGATGGAAAAGTGCTGACAGAGGCAGCTGTACAACTTCCTAGGTATGAAGGGACAGTACAGCTGGAGGCACAGAACTGATATTAATTCTTTTTTTTTCTTTGTGAGGCCATGAAGGTTTTATTTTTCTAATCCTTTATTCTCAGTTCAAAGAACATTTGACAAGGGCTGACTTGGTGAACCAATCTTTTTAGTGTGATTTATAGAATCAAGTCATGAATCTTTAAACCCGGTGATATAAATTGTCTCTTCAAAGTATCATGAATTGCTGAATATTATATTATTTTCCAGTTTCAAAAGTTCCGAAGCAGAGAGCAAAACCAGCACTGTGTGGTGAATGCTATCAATTACACAACACAAAATCATTACTGATCCTGTAGATTACATGTGACTTTGGACCTTAAGTAAAGAGGATCTGTAAACTGCAAATTCAAGAATAGTGCAACCAGATTAATAAAAAGGGCTGAGTGTGATGATAGATATTAGTAATAAATACTGAAATATTTCCATCATGTTTAATGATCATACTTTTTCTATTTCAAACACTTCTGAACTTTGCTATTGCATTGAAAATGATGAGCTATTTCTTCTCCTATACACATCTACTTATGTAAAGAAATGGCTGACAATCAACTCTCCTTTCAAAAGCCACATTCTCTCTCCAGGACCTGCTTCTTCTGCAGGTGAAGTTGCCTTACCAGTTCAAGGATAACAACTGAGAATGCTGGAATGAATAAAAGAACTAGTGCACTTAGCAGAAACCATGGCAGACTGGTCAAAAATAGGCAGCCCACTGCAATAGACAGGAAAAAAATAGATACATTTGGGAAAAGGTGCAAAACTACTCCATTCTCATCAGTATCTTAGCAAAATCCATGCTTGTCTCAATACCTCATTACAATGACATCATAGCACAGAGAGCATAGCCCTATAATCAACACAATTGTTCAAAGCAAACAATCACTGCTCACATCCCGTTTCTTTACTTGTGCAACTCTAACTCCAAGGATTTTACACTGATAATGAGATCAGAATCTCACTTCCTAAAAAAAAAAAACCAAAAAACAACAAAGTGATGAAAACCATAAAATGCAGTTTAAGGGGCACCAAATTGCAGCCACAAACCTGTGGCATTAGCAAAGAGTGCAGAAAATGAAGCCCATGTTTCATGGAGGATGTTTAGCTGCCTTTCACTCAGCAGATAACTGAGTCTGTTTTATTCTGGTTCATCTGTCTTTTCAGGAACCACACACCGGGATCAGCTTCTCAATGCAAGTTATCAACTTTAGCTGGCAAATAGAATAATGAACATATTTTAAAAAGACAAAGAGCATCTTAGTTTAGATCCCAATATCAGAAAAAAGAGTAAATCTCTGCCATGTTTCTCATCACTGACAGAGGAATCAAGAGAACAAGAGAACAAGTCTGGATGTGAACAAATGTATCTGTGATATTTTCTGAAATAGATCCCATCTCTTCCCAGCCCTATCTGCACTGATTACTTACTCATGCTCCTTCCTCTTGTTATGGTCAGCATTCTTTTCCATTGTGATCACATAATTAATGCTTATTATTTGTACTGTAACAGAAATCCTGCAAACATAAATGCTCTAAAATGTTAAAATATATTTTCCACCTTTTATTTAATGTCAAATAACACTTTAATTCCATATAACATAGTGAGACCCAGAAATAAACAAGAATGTCCACAGAGATGTTAATTTGCATTACTATAACTGAAGTATCAGTTACATTGCTGTGTGTAAGGCACAGGTCTGATCTTAAATGAATAGATAAGTTATAAAGGAGCTTTGTTGTGTTTTGTTTATCAATATGATAATTTGTGGGAGGAGCGGGAGACCAGAAGGAACCTGCACATATATTTTGCATAATAAACATATGTGATCAGAAAAATTCTTTGGAATTCAAGTAACAAACGAGTCATCAAAAACCTTACAGGGGGATAAGTCTAAGGTGAGATTTTTTTCTAGTTATTATTAGTTATTACTTGAATTATTGGTGACAGAAGAATCCTATGTATTAAACAAAATTTTTGTTTGAAAATGCATGACAAGTCCTTGGGATTTTCAGCTAGATATTCAGCTAGATTTTCAGTTAGCTAGATATCCCCCAGTCCACCAAAAGCCCCTGTGCTAACGGGACTCCAGATGCCCCAGCAAGCCTAATCCCGGTTGTTGGTTTGATTTCCATCTCTGCCAGCTGAATCATTATCAGGCAGTGGCCACATATGCCCTGCAGGATACCTGTAACCCCCTATTTTCACTTCTCTACTTTTCAATTTACTTCCCCATCGCTACTATCAGCTCCCTTTTTGCCCCCTTTCCACCTTTTTTATCCGCACTGTCTCCTAATTTCTAATCAGCTTCTGCCTCTGGTAAAGGCCACTAGAAACTCTTGATTCTCCATCAGATTAGAAACCTCTTTCCAAAATTTCAGATACCCCAGGATTGTGTCTCCTCCTGCTTGACTTGAAGTGCACCTGAGGGAAGGTGCGTACCTGCTCTCCCAGGGGGGCTGCCACATTTCACTTGTAACTCCAAAAGAAAAACACCAAAATGAATAGTTTCAAGATGTAAATCCTTCTGTCAGGAGCTTCCCCTCAGCTGTGCCCAGGTCTCTGCCTTTTATCCTCCTGCCTTGCTCTGGGCATGCAGACAGTGCACCTATCTAAAATCCAGAATTAAGGGGTACAGATGTAAAGCTGCTGTTCCTTTCCCTGACTCACTGCAGGGACTAAACACTGATTATAAAAATTTTAAAAGTGTAGAGATTTTCTCTATCCCTCCGATTTTAGTAGGGATTTATCAGGGGTTGGAGGATGCTCAATCAAGCATTAGTGTAAATTAACCAGGTTGAAGTTGGAAAACCAGTTACAGGCTGGTCACCTAAGCTGATTCCAATCTTGCTGTAAATCAAAACAAACAGACAAAAAATGAATACGAATGAAGACCGAGGTTTTCCATTGCTTTACACTGGTGGATTTGGTCTCAAGCACTCAGTGCCTCACTGCTATCACAGTGTGTGATCACTTCATGCCTGTGCATAGAGATTAGCAAACACAGGGTTTTGTTTCACCTCACAGAAACAGAAATTGGCATTTGGGATGGGGGGTCCATGGGAAATCAAGGTGCAGGGGCAGCAGGGTGGAGGAAGTGATGGCAGCAGGAAGAGGAGAAAGCAGCTCACTGCAGTCAGGACTGTTCCTCACCCGTGCCCCAGTGCTGTCCCTTTTTATCATCTCACAGACTGCCTCCTGCTATCTCCAGTATTTGGATCTGTCACTGTGACTATCACTCTCTTACCCCCAAATCACCTCTGCATTATCTGAATGAGAGGAAGCTCTACTTTTCTCCTAACGAGTCACCTGAGTTAGTGTGGGTCAGCCCTGGCTGGATTAGGAAGTGGAATGTACTGTTAGTTCTGGCAGGAGAGAGCTTTCTGTGCTCACTGCAAAATTGGCTCAAGCACTCTATTAAATAAAATATGATATGACTTAATTTTTATTCCTAAGTACCAACATGAACATCTGGCAAGCCAGGACAGTAATTAATAATATCTGTAAACAATATTATTTGTTTTGATTACATTCCTAACTTTGAACCACTACTGATGGAATTGCCAAAGTAAACAAGTTTTGTTTTTTTTTTTTTTTTTTACTCTTCCTCCATGTTCATATAACCAAGATTTCTTCAGCTGCTGACATTTTATAAATGTCATAGTTTATGAGGAAATAATAAAACCCCAGGTAACACCACACAACACCATGACCTTTAGCTGAGGGATTGCTCTAAGTTCTTTAGTAAGCTCAGTAAAGAAATTCGGAGGTGAAAATTCAGGTTCTAGGAAGTAATTGAAGACTTCAAAGGGCACAGATTTTCTGTCTGTGAGTCAGACTCAGAAATATAATTTTTTTCTAACCTGATGCTTGGGATCTGATGTTGCTAATGACCAACTTTAGTAACAAATGATAAACAGCTTTAACTGAAAATGTGAACATTTTCATTATTATTTGGAACTGAATTTGTTTATAGTGACCAGTCTAGTCAAACTTAAAGGCATTCCCACTATTAGGATTTTTGCCTGGGAAGTAGATTTTGTGAATATTCCCACAACAGTATTTCTGGTAGATCCTCTTAATAGATACACATTGGCATTTAATGAACCATTGCCAAAACACTGTTAGAGAAAAATGGATTTTGCTGATATTTAAAAAAGATTCAGAATCACTTTGAAGACATTTGAATTCTGCCATAACTTCAGTAGATGTTTTGACATTTGACGGTGTTATCATAACTTATCTGTCATGAAATTTGAGGAAGAATCCTCCTCTAGAAAGAATATCTGTTCTTCTTCCCATGAGCCCAGGCATGTGGATCCCAGCAGAATTACACAGATTTTTAATCCCCAGACTTCAAGAACTGAGGAGAGTAAGCCAGTTTAGTTTTTACTGCCTAGAAAATGGAATTGGACACAGAATGTCAAGCTCTTTAGATTTTCTAATAGGACAGACATTAAACCACTTCTCACCACTAAAACAGTTCCATCTAAAGCTGCATGAAATGTAAAGCTACAATAACCAGAAGCAGTAGGACTAAAAACCAGCTAAACAACTAATACTTAGCCAACAAATCACTATGGGTAGGAAAATGAGAAACAGAAATTAGCATATTGTATGTTGGTACTTGATGAAGTAAATCAGGGCAGTGCAGACTTAAAATAACTGCAGTGACAGTGCCACAAAGGCAAGAATAGTCACAGGTATTCTGTGTGCTGCATTTAAATAGAAGCAGGAAGAACCAGCCATCCTCTGGGAAGTTGTGGAACTGGGAAGTTTATTATAGGTAGCACAAGAGACATTGGACAACATCTTCCAGAATGAAGCATTACTAACCCCAGAACAGGCAGATCCAATGTAAGTGAGACACGTGTGTTGCAACGACATAAAATTTCATAGAGATTGGTGACACTGGAAAAAGTCAAAGTCAGGTCACTGCTACAGGACAGTTTTCATTTTGTTCAAATGGTCTTAAAGCCACAACTTGTGCTTTAATACTCCTGGGATGGGAAAACATAAATTATATCTTTGGGATAGAATAGGAAGTCTGAAATACACTCACAACTTGTCCTGGACAATCACGACAGCGTGAGCTCACGTGAGAGTTGTGGTTTAAGTCATGGAGTTTCTGCATACACATATAAAAAGAGATATTTTCTTGCCTGGATGTACAGCTCCTTCCTACTCCAATCATGACTTCCAATAGATAATTCCTCACTTTCAGAAAAAAGTGGCAATACATAGAACAAGAAAGTAATTCACACTTACCTTAGCCTAAGGTTTAAATGACTTCACTCAGCTCCTAAAGCATCTTGATCACGATTCCAAAAATCCCAACAATGGACAAGTGGTGAAATGAATTGTTTGATCAAAGTCTGAAGTCAGCACTTCGTTGCAGAGTCTGCCATCTGTTCATTACTGCCATGCAAGGAACACACCAGCTTGCTGCTGGAATGGCGTGAATTGTGACCCTGCTGGCACACACACTTAGGAGCGCTGTTATAATACTGATAATTTTGTAAGAGGAAGGGAAGCATTTGAGCAGTTTGCCATTTATAGCTCCAATGAGCTATCCATGTAAATGGTGGTGTGAGCACTGGGGGTCTCCGAACTCTCCAAGCCATGCTGCTTTAGGTAAGAACAGGGAAGTCAGTTCTAAAATAAATATTAAAAAAAATCAGAAGTATTTTTAGCACATGGAAAAACATCTCAGTAGTAGGTCACTTGGTAATTCCATAGAGAAATTTTAGTGTTTTGGTGAATTAATGCATCCTGTAAATATTGCAAAAAAAGGTAACCACTGCCTCACTATAACTGTCTCTGAATTGTAGTGGTGCCATTGTGTAACATTTATTTTAAAATATCAGAAAGCCATCAAACTTACCAGCTTCTTGTATCTATAATCTCCTAATGCCTGAATTGTAGGAAGAAATTTCTGTAAAATCTCTCACTATGCTAAAAATTCCTCTATGTCCTTCTCCATTCACATTTAATGAATGTCACTTTTTTTGCAGCTCACACTTTCAAATTTATTAAGTCTGCTTGCATTTTTTTTTTTTGTCTAAAGCCTCAGTTTGTGCTTAGAAGCCTTTTGCATGGCATGGCGGCTTGGACCTCAGGAAAATGATCTATCACTACATCTCAGTCCCCCACTACCCACATATATAATGGATTTTAGAATAAAAGATTCATCAGAAAAATGTAGATGAAATCATAGATTTGCCTGTTAATAGGGGAACTCTTGCACTCACACAGAATAATTTTAGGGAAAAGCCTATTTTATACCCAGATATAACTATTTCTTCCTTAAATCTTGAAAAAGAAATTTGCCATTCCAGTACTTACTTTTAGATGTAAAATCTACATAAAATTGTGATTAGCATTGTACAATAAACAACATTACTACTGATAAATAAAAAAGGCTTTCCCAATGTAAAAAATGCATTTCTTTGAACTCAACATGCAATGATTATGAAAGACAGCATGAGATTTATCTCTACAGATTTTGCAGCATGACTCATTCATAATAACCTTTAATACTCTCCAACAAAAATCTGCTAAAAATTATTCTGTCATAAAAAAAAGAATATTTTAAATATACTTTGCACATCTAACACCAATTTATAAATTAATTTTTTCTAGAGCTGTATTTTGCACTTGTATTGCACATCTTAAAAAAAATAAATTTGGGGTGGCCTCACAGACACCACCAGTGTTAAGTCGTGTCACAGTTGTGGCTGAATACAATAATTGCTGGGCATTGGAAAGGAGTAAGACAGCAGATTTCCTGTGTAGAGCAGCATGTGGAAAGCATTAATTAGAAGTTATTAGGAACCTAATCTGAAGGTCATTTAAGGAAGGTCAGGTGAAACCTTTTCAAAGAGGAAATGGAATATGAATGCCTGTCTGCTTGCCCCTTCCATCATTAAGCACTCATTAGGAGACATGATCAAGGGAGGTGTTGGAAATCCTGCAATGAGTTCCTTCACTCTGTGCAGCAGCTGGTTAAAGATCCTTCTGCAGTAGATTGAGCCATCTAATGAGATGGTCTGATAAAAAATTCAAGCTGAGGGATTTGTGTTCTTCAAAAATCCTCAGAGACTGAATTTTCGATTTTTTTTTTCTTTGTGACAAGAGAAAATGATGAATTCCTATACAAACCCATTTGTCCCTGAAGGAAATTAGCTTTGTAAGGGGCAGGGGTCAGGAAACTGGAATTCTCTATTCAAGATTTGCTAGTAAGAGAACCTGTTCAAGGTATTTTATTATAGCTTTGGCAAGAATGAGGGGGAAAATACACCATGTTCTCATTCTTGAGGAAATCTTGCAAAGATTTGCTGCAACACCAAAGCAGCATCAGGGACAAGCATCAGCATCTGAAGCAGCATCAGGGAGACTTGAATTTTTCCTGTGAGCTGTTGAGAGGTCTTAAGGTGGGGAGATGGAGGTCTGATAACACAGTTCCTGTTAGGGCTCCTGTTTCAGGAGGCTGTGGATGGAAGTGGAAATCTCTGCTTATCCCCTCACTGATCCATTAAATCCTTCACTGGTTCACTGATCATCTTTGAGGGTAACTTCAAAAAGTCACTGTGGTTTGTAGGAGTTAATGGCTTTGATTCCCCAGTGCACCAGAGGTTTGGGGTTTTTACTGCAAGCGAGGCAGAAGGCAGCTGCTATGGGATCCAGCAGGGAATATCCCCTGCAAGTCACGTCAGTGACACTTCTGGCTCCAGTAACTCCGGGCTGTGGCTGTAAGAAACACAGCCAAGGAGCAAAGGATGCACTTTGGACTCCTTCCTCAAGAAAGCCTTTAAAAAAAGGATGTCCTCTGTGGCCTGCTGCAGGATGATAAAATAGACTTCAGCCTACTTGGCTGATAAATGGTTCCCATTTAGCAAACCTGTGGCCTGGTCTGATACCTCCTCAGAGCTGGGCTGCCTTTCCTCTCCAAACCTGCTCCGTCCCTGCACCAAATCACAGATTTAAATCAGCTCCTCCAATCCCATAGTGGAGATGGAAGAAGGTTGCTTCTCCTGGAAGTTACTGATTTCTGCACAAGATATGTCATTATTTAGAAGAAAAGAGTAATTCTAAGAAGGGAAATGTGTGCTGCTGTCCTGTCCAGGTGCAAGAGAATGGTTTTAACCAAGTTATTTTTTATTATCTGATTTATTTTTGATTTTTGCTACTTTAAACAATCCAAAGCAGTTCAGATGAGCTTCCAGTTGGTACCATGTACTTGTTCAGATATAAAATTGAAGGAAACTAAAAAACAACCAATTAAACTATCTGCTCAAAATAAAGTTTCTTTTTGTAATATTGTAAGGTATTCAAACCACTTTACTATAAAAATATAAGTAACTGACATGAAAAAAATTATTTAAAAAAAATTAAATTTAAAATTTTCAAAAGATAAAAAAAAATATTTTGCATTTCTCCCCATTTTCCTCCAACTAGGACAAAAATACCAGTGCATTCAGCTCTATAAACTCATCAATACAAACCTATGGAAAAAAGGTATTCAAAGAGCAGACAATCTCCTGGCACATACCTTCATTGTCAGCTTAGTCATAATTTATGAAGAAAAGGGCTTTCACTGTCTCCCAAATGCAGCAGCCACTTCAGTGCACATCATTTTGTCTGAAACAGTGAAATTACTCAGTCTCAAACGCACCACTGAAACAGCTATTTCTGCTAAACATTTGCAACAATTATTTTTTGAATGACACTGAGAGATAAACCAAAAAAATATAAAAATCCCAAATCAATATAAAGATTTTTAAAATGCCTCAGCCTTTTGCTTAAGAATTTTCAATTGCTGGCAGCAGCAAACTTTTTTTTTTCCTGAAGAAGCACCTTTGTCTTTTTCATGATTACCTTAAGAGCTGTATCCCATCTTCCTCTCCAAAAGATATTAATATTTCCAGATTTTTCCTCAGAGCTGGTGGCAGAACAAGAATTCCACTTGACTAAGATTCTGAGAATTTAAAATATGGTTTTGCTTTGATTCTAAAGGAAAACATTATAATTCCTAAAGGCAATACATTTAGCTGAAGACAATTTGTTTTGCTCCAAGCAGATGATTTTTAACTTTATATTTGGTATTATAACACCAAATATATCCTATATAACATTATACTATATATATACACACATATATAATATATAGGAAATATATAATATTGGTATTATAAGCTCAAAAAAATTAAAACTTGTTCTAAAAAAAGTTATACTGTTTGTAACATGTTTTAACATAGAATATTGAAGGTTTCTAGGCCCTTTTCCTATTTTCAGATGGTTTTTTTTTTTGAAACACATTTCTAAGAATAAACCCCTGCTTTTAATTGAAGATTTTGATTTAATTTGAGCCTCACAGGAATAGCTGTGGGCATTTCCTACCTGCCTCAGTGAGGAACTCTTGCCAGTGTGGGGTTGGTGCCGTGAAGTGTCCAGTTTAGGGTGTCTTGTACAGACATGGCCACACCAGAGGTGCAGTTGTCCCCTGCCAGATTGGGTTGATTTCCAGATTTCCTATGGGAAACCTGGGTGCACCCTTAAAAAAAATATCCCATTCTCTGGTGGCTAAACTCTGGCTGAATTCAGAGGTCCGGCAAGAATTCCCAGGTATGGGATCCCTGAGAGGATTTCATTTAGAGCAAGTCATAGAACCAGCCTGACAAGCTTCATGTGGACAAAGTTGCTGTTAGTTCTTGCCAGTGATTCTTAAATATTCTGCACATATTGCTGTGTGAATGTCAAAGCAAAGTGCAACAAGAAAAATGTTTGTCTATTCCACACAATGCTGTTATTACATTGATTTTTTCCCCAATTTCCTCTGTTTTGGAAATCACTTAAAGTCCTTCATGTTTCAAACATCAAATTCCATGCTTTTCTGAGTGACAAATCCATCACCTCACAAAGTTCCTCGTTTGACTAAATACGAAAGCATAACCAGGACCAAGATATTGATAGTGGGAATGGCTTGCAGTAAGATATCTTAATGCATTTAAAGCATTTTTAATGGGTCTGTTTAGTGGAACTTATCAATATTTATTTATAAACTAGAAATTCTAAAAATAGCTATACTGACCCTTTTAAAATCCATTTGGATTCTTTGAGGAGTATTCAGGGAGCATCAGGCACTGATGTACATACACTTAGATTTACTGTGCTCCATCACCACTGCATTCAGGTAGGCAACACTTTTTATTTATTTGCAAACTTTGTGCAAACTAAGTCCAGAATAAAAGACTGTATGAAACAGAGCTTGGTTCTGTGCAAAAGCACCAGCTTGAGTCCTTACCCAACGACCAGGGAAATAAAATGCATGTTCTGTGCAATAACACATTCATCTATTTGCCTTAGAATTATACATGAGAAGGGAATTATGAAAAGTTATGCATTTGGAATAAAACAACAACTTTTTTTTTTCCAAATGATGATTAAGCATCCTCCTTCTTCCAGGATCTGCTCACTAACTATATGCAACCTGCCCATGGGAATATTCCAAAGAGCACAGTTCTCTCAGTGCCACACACCAAATATTACATATTGCAGCAGTAACTGAGGCGCCCTCCTTCCAGTCTATCTAAAGCTGGCCATGCAAGGAATGCCATCAGGAAATCCAGCTTAATTATTTTATTGCTTTGGCTCTTCTTAAGTCATTGGAACTTTGCTAGTATCAGTTTTTCTGCCTCTCAGGGCAAAATCTTTACACCAAGAGAGGATAAGTTCCGTCCTTGAAACATTAAATACTTGTAGTTTCTACCATAAATCAGGAAAATCTTTCATTCCTTCACTACCCTTCACATAAAATAAAGATTTATAATGGGCCACTAAAGAGAGTGTGAACAGAGTCTATAAATGTCTCCTCACAGCAGATTTTAAATGTTTACTTTATCCACAACAACCTGGAGATAGAGGATGCTATGTTTCCATGTACAGGCTTCTGACAAAGATGAACATTTTAGTCCCAGAGTCACATTCTCTACTTCCACTGTTCTTCCAAGACAAAGTTTTTTGGTTGTTGTTTTTTTTTTTTTTTTCCATTAAAAATCCCTATTTCTACCTAATACCCTTCCATCTATCCATGTAATTTTTTTCACATGCCTGTCTGCCCCTTCTCCAGAAATACAAGCTGCTTTTTCATTTGGCTGCTGTACTGCACGTTGGGAATGTTCTCCATTCTGCCTGAAATGTCTTGGATTTTTGCAAAGTGTCCTGTTATGTAGCACTGTCCCAAAGTGAATGATTAGGACCCTTAGGAGCAGGTCTGTCTGTGTGGCCTCCTCGTGTCTGTCACAAAACAGAAGCCATTTGCTGGGTAGAAGATGTACCCAACTCTACCAGGAATGGTTTGTTCCACAAGATGTCACGATGGGACAAGTCCTGTCAAAGTGAAGATCATTTTCAGCTATCAAGCTAACACCTGTAATCCAAACAGTGATTAGGCACTCCAAAGAGAATGGCTCATCAGTTACACCCTTAGACTTGGAAGCAAATTCTGAATGGTTTTAAAAAGGTCCAGTTTTCCACTACTTGGGAGGAGAATTTCCCTCTATTTCAGAAGGACAGTGAGTGCACTCCATGACCACTCATCTTAATTCTGAGAGGCACTCATTGCTTCTAAACCCCAAGACTGTTATTTCTCCACAGAAAACAAGGCATTAGCTTCAGGAATTATAATCCTGTCATTAATGTTTTTTATCTACAGAGTTTAGGCTGCTTTATTTTATTACACATAAACCAACACATCACAGGTTTGACAGTGGTTGTATGGAGCAGACAGACACATCTTCTTTTAGACAGATTAATGAGAGGTTTTATGAAGGAGAGAGCTCATTTAGGAATTATGTCTGAGGCTGCATTGCAAAGCCTTGTCTGCACGAGTACATTAAAGGTGATAAAATATTTAGAACTACTTTAATGAATCTATTCTTATCTTTAAAAGAAAAAGAGAGGGGGGCAATTCATGCAGTTAGTGCTTAATGGAAGAGGTTTATGTGCTGATGTGTACTATTTGTTAACCTCCCTCTAGTTAATTCATTATCTATTACTGAAAAGGCCTCTCACAAGATATGGCAAGAGATTTTCTCCTGTAAGCCAGGGCCAATAATTGTGGCCAATAAGAGTGAGCTGCCCTGGGTTGATACTACCATCAGTATCAGCCATGCCACTCTGTGTCATCTACTACATACTCAAGATCTTATAGGCGCAGCCATTTGTCAACCCTTTCTTTTACAGAAAAAGGAATAAATAAAGTGAGAAAACCACAGATAAAGTAGTGCAAACACTGTGCAAAACCTGCAGATAATATAAGAGAGCACACTGACTTAACTAAAAGTTTTTCATTAGCTCTGGTAAAAATATGAGCGTTTTTTCATTAGCTTCAGTGGCAGTGCTTTTATTCTAAAGTAGATTTTACTGGAAGAACTTCTGCCAAATTCACTTCTATTTTAACTGAGAAAGACTGGAAAAACAGATCCTTTTCCTTTCATTTGACTCATTCTCTTCCAGCAATGTGTTTTCTGGTGTTTAAAAGTCATACTTTTAAAAATTTACACTATATTTATTCCCTATTTCTATTAATTTTCACCAATGAAGCATGGTACACTGGAATTCCTATCCAAATATTGCTGGATTCTCTTCTATGAAGAGAATGGTCGTTTCTTTTTTATGTGACAGAAATGTCTTAATGGCAATGAAAAATGTATTTTTTTCACATTGGAGCAAAGCATGCTGTATCATTAAAGCAAGGGATTGAGAGTTAGATGATTGGGGTCATTGAGCAGCTGTGGGCAAATCATTTAGAGCAGCCTTCCCCAAGTCATTGAACCAGACAGCCAATTTAGAGTTCACATATGCAACATCCATGAAAATCAGGTCAGTCATCTGCAGTGCCCCTATCCCAGTTTATCACTCATGCTTTGTGAGATAATGGTAATCTCTGTGACAGTATTTCTCCCTATATAAGATTAAAAATGTTTTGGGTCTTTCACAAAGGAATCTAATAAAGGTTAACTAATTATTTAATGCACACCTATTACTAAGTAATTAAACCACTTAAAGTTCCACAGATGAAACTCTGCTGCTAATGAAACTCTGTCCTTAAGCTGGTGCTAAGAAATGTGCAGTTGTTAGAAGCAGTTCTAATGAGCTCCCAGCATACATCCCTCACATCTCACTGGGGATAATAATCCATTTGGATTGGAAAAAGAATGGTAACAGGTATTTCTTCTTTCATGATTACAAGCAAAAAGGGTGAAAATATACTGCTCATCTTGTTGCTGCAAATTGTGACACTGAAGGGCTGACAACTGCATTTCTAGGTGAAAGAAGACATTAAAGGTTTAGAAATATTAGAGAAGCAGCTGATTTAGAGTGTAACATTATCCTCTGACCTACTACATACAATGAGTAATGTGTTCTAAAATTAGAGAGCATGTCCAGGCAGGATGTGGAAAGGTTATGTCTAAATGATGCAGAATTATTAATTGCCAACTATTCGAGGCAGGCTCCAACAGAAAGACACTTCCGTTATCTTTTAAGCTCTTTGTCTCCCACTTCCTACAAATATGCAGTTATAGAGAAAAATATTTTCTGCCATTTTGTTGAAGAGTCATGGGACTTTACCTAACTAGTGACTTAAAAAAAAAAAAAAGCTAAAACTAGCTGCTGTCCTAAAAATTCTGGGGTTTGCAAGTTTAAAATTCAAAGTTGAATACTGCAGGTCCCCCTTTTACATGCAGTACTCCTCATTCAGCAAGCAGAGACCTTATCTGTGCCCTACAGATCAATTTGGCCCCAAGCAGGCTGCGCTCATGAGTTATCAGTGCAATCATGTCTAATTATTTTACAAGTGCCTACAAAACTGAAGAATATCCAGGTTAAATCATATCAAAGACAATGACCTCGACCAGAAATTTAGAACTACACCTCACACTGGAAAGCCTTTGATGCACAGGCTGAAGGAGACTCCAGCTCCCTTTTTTCCCCAGTTGAACTGTCTTTGCTGAGCCAAGACAGCAGACAAGACATTCCTCACTTCTATTGTCAGACAAGAACTTGAAAAATGTTAGAAAGGTCTGCAAAACAAATGCAGAAGTTGCAGCAGCTTCTTAGAAGTACTTTTTGAACGCTAACCAGTGCTTAACATCACAGCATATTAAACACACTCTCCTCCCTATTTCCTCTTATACCAGATACTTGCAAGAGCAGTACTTTAGAAATTTTGTACACACTCTCTTTTCACTTTGAAATCAAGCCCCAAAACTTTCTGTCAAACCAGCTCATTAGTACAAAGCCTCTCCACAGCTAAAAGCTGTGTGATATACTTAGCACACCATGAGGGCACAGTGTTAATTGTTTATAGCAGTGGAGATGATTTTGCTGTTTCCTTTCCTGATCACCACTTCCACAAAAAAATTCATGATGGCTATTGCATTATGTAAAACTGTGTTCAATAAAGCCATTTTTACTTTTTTTTCTCCTAATGTACATTGGACATAGTTAATGTGAAATCTGCAAACTAGTGTCACATCCCTAGTTGTTTCTATGTAACTGATTAAAATATCATATATAATTAGAAACTACAGAAGTGAAATAATTCTATTCTTCCTGATTGAGGTAGGTCAGCTCTGTCCCAGCTAAGCCATCTTAACTCTTCTGAGATGCAAATAATATTTGAGGATCCTTCCATGAGAAGTGTTATAACATACAAGGATTTTTCCCCATACTGGATCATGCAGTATTTAGTTATTATTTCTGTAATTTACCACATTATATAATGCAGTATTGGAAGCCATCAATGAGACAGTCAAGGGAAAATATGCCACTGTTTCATGATCCTTTAGCTGACATGGCAGACTGGGTTCTCTGATCATTAACTGTGTGATTTTGTTTTAAAAGACAGTTGGATGGAAACAGTGCCCTGAAAAAAACACCCACAGGGAAAAAAAGCAGCTGAGAAGGAAAGACCATAAAGTAGCAACTTACATCTACAAGTCAAAGGCATCACTAAGACTGCAGCCTCTAAACAGGCAAGAGCTTCAGAACCTGCAATCCTCTTCAAATCCCAACAAGCAAGAGATTGATGTAGTTCTGCACATTAGAACAGAGATAGCTTTTAAAAATGAACATAGAAGTGTGTAATGCAGAGAAGGGCCTGCTAGCCTTGGGAAGCACAGAGGATAAGTTACAGCAGCATGATGACTTTGTTATTTAGTAATGTAATTTGGTACATAGGAGTATTTGAGTTAGGCTGAGATTTTCTTCTTCCTCTGAACTGAGGGTGGGATGAATTTGTTGCCATGTGACATCATTCACAACCAGAAGTACAGGAAAACATATTTACAACTAATACCTGTCCTTTGTCAGAGATTATGCGAGCAGACATAAAACACAATAAAAGAATTCTGTCAACAGTTCATGATCTGAGCTTCCAAGGCATGAACCCTCTTTGTTTCCAGACCTTTTTGCATTATAAATATTATAATTATATTTGCATTTTATATATATATATTATAAATTATATATTTATTTATTTATATTATGGATTATATTTGAATTATAAATATTTTGCATTATAAATATTCCAGAGTACAAAGCAGCAAGGATTCAGTACTGCTTGGAATACTCAGAGCCAAGGGTTTGCACAAGAGGAGTCAATGTCATAAACCCCCCCCATGCAAATTTCAGACAAAACGGAGTGAGGAGCTGAACTTCCTTTAGCCAGGCAGGCAGAGCAGCATGGGCACGCCCTGCTGGAGATCCCCACCTGCTCCACTGAGCAAGGAGTGTTCTACAGGGCAGTGCTGCCTTCAGGACAGGCACTGTCTTCTCACCTGAGCAGCAAAGCTGCAGCAGGGGAGTGCACCCCACTCTCCCCAGCATGAGCAGCCTCTGCCAGCTGGGGAGGGAAAAAACTGAGCACCACCATTCCAAAGGGAGAGAGCTGGGAACGGGGAATTGCTGAAAGCTGGAGAAAGCAGCCCCATGCAACAACTGTCCTTGCCTCAGACCAAGCTCCAGCACTGCCACCAGGAGTTTCACACAGGGCAGTGCTGATATTCATTTTTTATTAAGACATAGCACACTTAGAAGAAATTAAAATCAGTATAGGACAAAGAGAGGCAACTTACCTGTCCCCAAACATTAAAGCAAAACCCAAAATCTTTGACCACAAAAGGAACTGTGAGGCCCATTTTTACAATATGGGTATTAGTGTTGGATGTTTTTCAGTAAGGGCCAGCTGACTCTGTCCATGACTTCATGGGATAAGTTCCTAACCCCCAGTGACACCCAGAGATACAAACAGCATGGGAAGGCATCTACTAAGTGGAGAGTTTGAAGTGGTGATCCCACCAAAACCTGCTCTGTGCTCCTGATGGGCCAACTCTAGCACTGACAGCCCCTTGCTGTGGTGAGGTGATCACTCACTGCCTTCTAATCATATTTAGTCAGCTTAACACCAAAATATAGTGTGACAATTCCACAAGTGTTGTGTCCCTCAGCATCCAAACACTGGGTAATTGTCACATCTGACAAGCCTGAGATGAAAGTACTGGTTCCACACAATCACAACTACATCTTTAGATTAATTTAAAAACAAACAAACAACAAAAAACCCACCTAAAACACAAAAACCCCAGAGGGGGGGAAAAACTAAACAAAAACAAAATCCCCAACCCAACCAAACAGAAACTCAAACTCACAAAACAAACAAACACCCCAAACAGCTCCAGAAAGAAACTGATCAGAAAGAAGGACTGATGGTAATATGAAAATTGCTTTGATAAGGGGGTACCATAAAGTAGAAATTGCTATTTTCATTCTGGAGTGCAAGCAAACTTTAGATGGAATGTCAGTGAATATTGGGGTTTTAGACCCATGGCCACAACTGCCCAGTTGTGCACTTGCAGACTGTTACATAACCTTACATGAAATATAACAAGCGCAGGTTCTTTAGATCCTTCACAATCCACTGAGGATTCTTCATGCTGTGCCACAAAATTTAAGGTTGAAAAAACATGAGATCCGTGTAAAAGGAAATTTATTAGTATTAAACAATGAGAAGCTTAATTTTCACATTATCTAAAGAATGCTTTAAACTGGTGATAGAAAACCCAAAGTCCGTAAATCTGGATGCAGAACAATAAATCTCCCAGCAATGATCTGCAGATAATTGAAAAAAAAATTCTCATCTGATTCAACAAACTGTAAATCAGGCTTGAGTATATTAGTGGATAATAAACTCCTTTATATGTATTTCATAGATATGCATCTTTTTAATCTGTACTTTTATACATTCAGAAGATGAAAGAGGTAGGAAGTGCTACTTTCTGGATATTTCCCAATTCATTTTCTCTCTCTTGCTAATCAGTTCTCAGTGATCTGACTGAGAAAATATCACCTTATTTTTCACCAGTGAGATTTTATTTCTGAATACAGCATCACAGATCTGGAATAGTTTCAGTTAGGGAAAACTAACTAAATCACCAGCTCTGAATGCAAAAGAAATCTCAGACATGCCAGGTCCTAATAAAGACCCCCAGCCTTAACAGGAATGGAGGATTCTTTTGCCTTTCACAAATTCTTTCATTAATTAAACACTCAACCTTATAGGTCACACAACTCTAGAGATGATTTTTTTCAAGCCTACTGCCTGTTTTACATTCAAAGAACATAGAAAATAGCATTTTTGCTTATGAGTTTGCAAAGCTCCTGGCATAATGGGAATATAAAAGCAAAATGTATGCTCTTCCCCTGAGCACTGGGGTTTGCAGAACGTGTTTTACATGTTAAGCAAAGTGATCTTTTTAATCTCCCCACAAAACACAGGCTGGTGTTCCCAGTTGCCCCATGAGCAGCCTTTCTCTGAGCAGTTCCAGTAGCATTATTGGAATTCTACATGCATAGGTGGCTGTAATTCAGATCAGCTGATTAGAGTCTGTTTTTCTAGGTATGAAATCCTCCCAATAAAAAATAAAAAAGTCCTACATTGAAAGCCTGAAAGATTAGGTCCAGCTAGCCAATAAAACTAACTGAGCAAGAATTCAGAGAGAAAGACAAAGGATACCATGAAAATCAGTTTGCATCTTGTTTTTAATGTAGAAATTCAGCTCTAGTTTGATTAGGCATTCAGACAGCTATGATGGCCTTCTGAAATTTCTAAACTAACGGGAAAAATAGAAAAGATGGGAACAATATGATTGTATTTTAAAGCATAACTTCCTAAAATGCACCTCATGCAGTTATTTTATGGTTTGCTGTTTTAGCTTGGGCCTTTGTTTTGTTTTTTGCTGTAAGAAATATTTTATGAATAGAATTGATTTCTTTAGAAATATGCCACTAATGGCATTTTAATTACATTTATAATATAGAACAAGGCTAATTAAAGATGGCAAAAAATTGATTTTTACCAGTGTTATCTTTATACAGCAATAAATAACTGCAACTTCACTAATATGTAATTTTAATTTACTACTGTCCATTTTATCAAGCACAGTTGATTAACAGGAAAACTGAATGGATTTCTAAATTTAGGTTTCAGTTGCCAGTTGGCAATAATTCTGTGATCCATTGCAGTTGTGCTGTGTACAACAAAGCTGTTATCACTGAGGAGGTAAACTACATGCAGGCTCACAATTTAGAAGACGCTGAAATCTTTGCATTTTGCTAAATTTATTTTGTAACTTTATTAGTATCAGGCAGCGTAATTCTGCCTGTGTCAATGTATCCAACACAACCAAATCCACCGTATCCAACACAACCAAATCCCAGTGTTGAACACAGCCTTTTCTAAGAATGCTATCTCTTCAAATACTTGCTATGAACTTGATCTCGTCTAGTTTGGAAAAAGGGAGGACTTTTCAGCAGCCCACTTGAAATTGGAGGAGCGTGGAAATTAGATATCAGCAGGAAAATCAAGTGGTTTCTGGATTTTCTCTGTGCAAAATAAGATGAAGCAGCACATCTTTTATGTTCAAAACAAAGTAAGGCAAAGCTCCAACTCATCAGCACACACAGCAGCCTTGCTGTAATAGGGGGTGAGGCTGTTATTGGTGAAGCAATTTATTTCTAAGGACACATGTGAGTTTGCCTTGCATAGATAGCAGGATTTAATAACAACTGTATCTCCCCACAGGTAATTGAACATAATTCTGTCATTTTTATCAACAGGGGTGTAATGTTGTCATGTTCCAGTTCCAAGGAATATACCATTAACTTATTATTACCAAATAGTCTACATCAAGTTAATTAGACCTAATAGCTGAGTTAAGTGATAGCACTTGGTATTTATGGCATCATGCATTCACACTCGAATTCTGCAGGCTCTTAATTTGCCTGTAAATGCTTTGTTTGAGATATTCTGGGATTTTCTACTTTACTGCTAAGAGGTGAATCATAGTTTCCTCAGGCCTCAATGAGTTTAGTCAGTTTTAAGGAAGCTTTTTGCCCTCCCTCACCTGGCCTACTGTTGTTAAAGGACAGGGTCTGTAAAATGACAGCATTTGCCATTTCAGAGCTCTTTAAGCACTCTCCAGCACACTGTTAATCCATCACTTTCCAAGGTATCACATGAGGCTCTCCAGACAGACATTCCCAGAAGCACAGCTTAAATACCCCTGTAGGAAATCAGGTTTTTCTGCATAGTACAAAGGACACAGAATGAAAACAGCAACTTTCCTTCAGCATTTGTCACCTCTAAGGAGTTAAGCCAATGCTGGGGCTGGACATGGTTTAGGAAAGTTGTCCTCAGAATCCAGGCAGAATTCAGAAGAAATGGAATAAAGAAATGTAGCTAACCAAGGTTGGTATTGCCTGTTCTCTACACAGAAATATTATTTTTATAAAAGGCAAGAAAAGAAAGCTCAATACAATAAGAGAACACAGAACTGGAGAATGGCTGAGGTTGAAGAACCCCCTGCTCAAGCAGGGTCACTTGGAGCAGGGCTCGTGTTGAATCTTATGTGCTCTACAGATGATAAAGCATCAACCCTGCAAGCCTCTACACTTGTAAGCCTGCTGAAGACTGTAGGATCTTTGCAGCAGACTTCACCTGAGTTCATCTCACACAACTGTTTCCTGAAAGAGATAATTTTATAACTCAGGCCATCCCTAGAAGTAATTCTGAGAACAACATGCTAAAAGCAAACCCATACATTGCTTTCCCAAGATGAGCAAGAGCCAGTTAATTACACAGCTCCCAAATGTCATCCTTCTGGTGTTTTAGCTTGTTTTGTAAGAATGTCATTTTTTTCTAATTGACTGGAGGTGAAGGGTCAGGCTTTGATACGCTCCATATACTCATCAAAGAATAAAATGTTAAAGTATAAACACATTTCTGATCATCACTTGGGGGCTACAGAAGATGTATCTAAAGCATTACTGGCTGCTGTGAGGGGGGAGTGAACCCCCCTAAAATTAGAAGCTCTGGGGACCTGAAATTCAGCATTAAAATCTTTTGCCCCTAACTGCAACCAAGGACTGGCCTAAGGACAGTGTTATGCAGTTAGGCCTAAGAACTTACACACTCTGGATGTCAAAACCTCAGAGAAGCAGTAGCCAAAGGCTCAGGTGGTGTAGAAGAACTCCTCTTAACATCTCAATTCCAAAATGCGACATGGTTTCATGCAAACTATGGAGAGGTAAACTAGATTTTTTGATCTAAGGGGACAGCAACATTTTGCATTTATTATGTAGCCATAGGGCTATGAAAAATAAGTGTCATCATAGACATTTGCTACAGTGCATATTCCCACAGGCCTGTGTAAGGAGAAATCCTTAGGATGAGACCATTCAAAAATTCCATTTCATTGCAGATATCCTCTATTTCCAAGGGTAGGTTCTTATCACATGTTGTTTCAGAAATCCTCATCTGCATACCCATGAAATACCCAAGTCAGAGCCATATGCAACAATTAAGCAACATAAAATTAAATTTTTAAGTCTCAATAAATAACCAGATGTATTTAGAACATGCACTTAAATTTTCTTGCCACGTGGTCTCCAAAAACTGCAATGATAAGAACAGAACCAGAACAAAGCCTGAAATATCAGATTGATGTAATCTGGAAAAGTGAGGATTTCTGCCTTTGAACTTTGATGCAATCTCCCAGTTACACCTAACTGACATCTACTTTCACAGAATAAAAATTTACCTCAGAGTGATGTGTCTATGGAAATTTCTGACACAAGGTGCTCATTTAGGACAGCAAACATTTCTAAAACCTGTAAAGTTACAGGAAACTGAGTAACCCTCTGTTGAAAGGTTTAGATTAAAACTCAGGACTAAACCCTATTATACAAATGGCTAAGAAACTTGTTTTTGAAATAAGTGAGGATTTAATGTTTAAAAAATACGTTATGTTTATATCAAAACACTTTTGGCACGGCTCTCTGAATTTCAACAGTGATGTACATACATCAAAACAGAAATCCACATCCTTCTTAACAGCCTGCCACTCACCCACTTGGTGCTGCAGATGGTACCAGAATGTTTTCCTAAATATCTAAGCTTCTCTAAGGCAGAAGAGATGAAACAGCCTTTCTTCACCAGGAATCAACCTGAGTTTAGCTTTCGATTGTGACCTTTTGTGTTTTCAACAACTGAGGAATAGGGAAAATTTGTGTTTCATCTCTGTGCTTTTTCATCTCCTTTTTCCTTTTGAAGTATAAAGACAATTTCCAGTCAGTGCAGTATGCTAATGGCTCATTACATCTCCAGGCTAGGAAATGCTGCAGCTCCAGCTGCACAGCATTGCATGGGTCTGCTGGTTCCCAAATTAATGGGAAGATTTTGATGTGGAATCCAGTAATGTTGACTTTGCCGTTCACTGAGTGAAAGCTGTGTTGGTGTCTCTAGTGTGACAGTCAGACAGACTATCACAAAAATACAGAAACAATTGGGTCAGAAAAGAACTTTAAGATCATTGAGATCATTATCCCAGCACTGCCCTGTTCACCACCAAACCATGGCCCTCAGTGCCGCAGCTGCACTTTCATTCAAAATCCTCCAGGATGGGGACTGCAGCACTTCCCTGGGCAGCCTGCTCCAGTGCTGACAACCCTTTTGGTGTAGAAATCTGGGAGAAGAGACCAGCCCATGGGTTGGTGAGTGACTCAGGTGCGGGACCTGGCACTTGGCCTTGTTGAACTTGGCAGAGGTGACCTTGGCCCACCCTTCCAGCCTGTCCTCGTGCAAAGCAGCCCCTCAGTATAAAACAGCTGTTGTTTGACACCTGCTCCTGCACACTTGGAGAACATTTTATAACTCCAAAGCATTTTAGAAGCATTAGCAGTATTCACTACATGAGCCAATCAAATGGGAAGGGGGGATTTTGCTGTGATATCTGCCAATATCTGAAAATAAGTAAATTCCTTCAACTTTTCCATCTGAAGGAGCAAAAAAATGACCAGCTTCAGAAGTTTGTCAGCTGACACTCAAACACAGGTAACAAAACACAGGATGACACTAAAACTTGTTTTGTATAAGGAAGCTGGGACTGGCAAAGGTATTTTGAATGTAAAATGTTCAGTTCACTGCTTAAAATTCACAGGGAAAAACATTACAATCATGCAGGGGCTCTTTGATGGACTGTGTGAAATGAATAGGCGTTAGCTATTGATTTATGAGGAAAACAGACAGTTCTACCTAGTAAATATCACAACCTGGTTAGCACTTGTCCTGTTCTGAATTTTAATAGAATTGACACAGGTTTAAAGAGGCTTAAACTTGAAATGAAAAAAATAATATATAACCATGTGCAATAGTTTAATTTGTAAGACTTGAAAATGCAACAGAAATTGTAAAATAAGAGCTCCTAACTTCTATTTGCAACACTGGAACAAAATCTACTGCACAGCATTCACCAGAAAAAAAAACAAAAACAAAAACAAAACAAACCAAAACAAAAAACTGTTAACAATTGTGCCTATCAACCATTACCCTTAAGCTGTAGAAAAAGAATGATTCTGTAATGAAAGCAAAAAAAAAAGTGATCTACTTGGCTTCCTGCCTAGTCACAATGGTCCATCAAAACTAGAAATGCTATGAAATAATGAATCTCTGACTTAATAGCTCTTAGATACTGTATCTTCCATCCCTCTTGAAGAAATGAAAAACAAATAGTATTATTACAGAAATAATACAGATATTACCAAGTACTGCAGTAGAACAGCCCCTACTCCATCAGGCATTAAGGACAAAGAGCACCACAGGGAGTCACGCTCGATCCTAACTTTGGGCACAGTTTAATCACGTGGCATCTGTGATGAGAATTGCTTCGGCATGGCCACCCTTGTGTGGCTGGAGAGGAGGGCAAGTAACAACCAAGACAAAAAGCACAAATAGCATAAGCTATGCAATGAATAAAACCTGGATACTCAATGGGGAAAATTATAAAATGATTCCAAGCCAGTCTGCCAGTCCAGAAGGCTCAGAGAGCCACACACAAGAAATGTATGAAAATGTCTGCCTTCTGGCAGAACAGTCACTCATAGCTGAGGTTGCAGTCCTCAAAATAGCTAAACACCTTCTATTTAATACTAGAATCGAGGTGAAGGTGTCTAAAAATCCATCAAATTACTTTCTTGCAACAAGCATAAAAAATTTTCCTTATAGGCTTGAAAAGATATGCACTATGTTGATACAGATGAGCAACTTCAAGAAAAATCAGGATTCAAAAAAGAACTTATGCAAATTTAAGTCATTTGGTTTTTTTAAATGGCTAAATTAGTCCCAGATATTTTAAAGATATTAGGAATCTTTCCAAATTAGAGGGGACAATAATATTTTGACACAAGTAGCCCTGAGATGTATGCTTCCTCAAAATGTTTTAGAAGAAAGACAAATTGCTTATGTCTTTAATTGCATGAAGTGTGTGGGGAAATCATTAAAGTACATACAGGTAATTTTCTGGAGTATGGATGAGAAGACATTTAAATGTCAGCAATTTCATTAATTTTATAACAGAAGACTGAGAGCTGGCAGAGCAGAGGGTAACAAAGCATGAATGGCTGTCATTAGGGGCTAATAGAGTGTTAGGGTGCTTCTGGTTCTGTACAATTCTGTAAAACTGGTTTTGAGGTACAGGCAGAAACACAGCAATGTGTGTTTACAAGTTACTAACATCCTCAAATCATCCCAGTCAGGCCCACTGTAGAAAATGATTCATGATATTGTGATTATTGACTCTGCTGCCTGAACTCCGTGGTTTATGGACTGGACACAAAGATTTATCATGACAATGCAAGTGCCTCGTGTGCTTTTAGCAGGGCTTTAATCCAAAATCTACTTTAGAAAATAAGAATGCTCAGTTTGTGCAAACCCTACAAGGAAAGCATGGGGTGCACTTCAAGGCATTAAAAGGATGAGTTAAAAATTCACAATGGTACTACGGTTAAGCAGAATATGTTTTAGCAAAAATGGTAACTACAGGTGGTCACAAGACAGGTCACAAGTAACTCGATAGCATCAACCTTTCTAAAAGATAAGGAATCACTCCTGACCACTAGAACATTTTCTTATTACACATGAAAGGATAAACTTGGAAGACTATAAATGACAAACAAATTCATTAACTTTGGAGATGAATAATTCAGACACAAAATTCCTATCAGTAGTCCAAACTTTCCCTCTTTCCTGAACCCCACTTTCTGCATGTAAGGATGTCTGTCCGCCTATACAAAGTGGTGTCAGAAAAACAGTGACATGCACTTGTTCAGAATTTTCTTCCTTAAGATGGGTCATTGTTTTCAGAGGACATGGAATTCCAGTTGGAATCTCCAGTCTATGGAGATCAGTCTTAAAGGATACAGAAGTCACAGTCATCCTTCCCACAAGAAAATATTCCCTCCCCAACACAATGGGGCAGCTTCAAGTGATCGAGGGACATTTCACTGCTCCCTCTTGCTGGAGCAGAAATAGCAAGACTGGCAATCGTAATTCTGTGGCACAAATTGCTGTACCATCTGGGACATCCAAAATTTAGTTCATATTCTCTCATAGTAATGCTTATATACCAATTAGTTACTATAAATGTGATTAATACACTTTATACAGATTAGCAGTTCTAGTTGTTTTAAAAGCATTTAAGTTTTTGTGTTTTGATTTAATAAAATAATATATGGCAAGAATGTGTCTTGGATTTCTTGAAGGAAAGACACTGCATACCCACCTAGACAAAAAGTGTTTTGGGGAAACAATATTGCAGATGCAGTAAACACAAAAATCAATTAGATTTTGATCAACATCCTGAACAGTTTGTCAAGAAGCATTAAGACAAATCAGTAATCCACCGATAATGACAATACCCCAAGTATTTTATCCACCCTATCTATAAGAATAAACAATGACAAGCAAAAAATGAAATTTTTTCATTTCTAAAGCATGGTCCTTGAGACTAAAAGTCAGACCCCAGAATGGTGTTGTTTGGGGTTTTTTTTGCTTGTTTTTTCCTGAAAAGATAATGAAAGTTTTAATTCAATATTATTTATTTGTCCCTGTTATTCAGTTCCTGGATAATTAAAACAGAATTTTCATCCCTTGTCAGGCAAAATACTGTGTGGAAAGCTAATGCTGCCACCCTCAAAATATCATTAGGTTACTTGATGGAGAGCATGATTTATGTATGTTATGGAAGCATTTACTCCAGGGATCTTTTTCAAGTCAGCAAGAGCAAAATTTTGTTCTCTGATAAACAGAAATGTAATGACAGGCTATTACTTTTGGGTGGCTGAAGTTTGATTTCCTGGAGTTACAAAGAGAGTCTGCTTTTGTTCTAATAGCATGATATATTTCTGTGGTGGAAATAATTAATGACTGTACAAACTTTGGCCAGCACTGCACTGGCAAACACTGCTCAGTTGTATTCTTACACACAGGTAAGTTTCAGAGTAAGTCAAATTCAACCTACATTTTCAGAAAGCAGCAAAGAAAACTTATCTCCAATTCCTGCATATTCAGAGGCTTTACACATGGGCAGAAAAAAAAAGTTTTACTTTTCAGATCTGTTTAAAAATTAGGTTCAGTTACTTCTTTAGTCATAAAGAAGTAGCCAGAGAAGTATTTAATTCCTGAGAAAAGATGAAGATAGAGAAGTGCCTTCACTCACAGCTCCTACTGCAGAACTGTGCCATCACCTACTCAGCTGAACAGCACCCTGTGAAGGAGATTAACTGGATGAAGCTGTTCTTGAGTCCCCAAAGAAAGAGAAAACCCAAAGATCAAAGGTTTGGAGGTTTTTCTCCCCTTCTCCCCTCCCCACCAGTTAAATCTAAGGGAAGCATGAATCCAGGCATCTAACTTTTCCAGCGACTTTACAAGTGAAATACTTCAATTGATAATCACAGAAAAAACCCCAAACCACTTGCAGATAAAAAAGCTTGGGACTTGCACATAAACTCACTTGGGACACACGGAGTGAAAGGCAAGGCAGCTCTAAGGTGCAGTTTTACAAATTCACACACCATGAGACAGCAGCCTCTTTATTTTGGCTCAGGGTAACCAAAGAGTTAAAAGTTTTGTTGTTAACAGAAAATAAATTAAAATTTTATGCCCCAAAGATGCAGAGAACATACACAGAATCCTTACCACTATGAGCTGAATACAGGTTAAAAACACTTGCTCCTTATCTCTCTACTATGGAAGTTCTGATATATGGAAGGGAACATATGTGAACTTTTAATGTGCTATTTCCTTCTACTAGATCATGTAAGCAGTGCTAGAACTGCCTGCTTCACCACATCAGCTATGAACCACCCTTCTCATTTCATATGACCCTGGAGGTTTCTCCCTTTCCCTTGTGAGGCTACCACACATTTGGCAGTCTGAGTGATGTGAGGAGTTCCTAGCACAGAAAGTGTCACTGTCAGCACTGGAGGCTATGTTGGTATGACAAGCAGAGGAATATTAACCACAGTCAAATATCCTAGATATGTAAAGCTCAGCAAAAAGGCTGAAGTGTTTAAAGTTATCTCATAGATTCCTCCTATTCTCTTCATCTTCTGACCATAATGTATCAAAATTCTTCAGCTTGGGTAAAATTCTCAGTGAAATGTGACTTTACAGATAATAACAACTGAGCGCTTGCAGAAGGCATCTGCAGAATTGGTTTTGAAAAAATTAGAAATATTTAAACAATACTGGGCATGAACATTTTCTTTACAAATGAGCACTGAATCTGTATACTTGTGTACTGAATCAGTTATATTTGCATTTGCTCATTTCACACCTTCATCAGACTGATGTTAATACAAGTAAACTTAGGGTATGAAGGAAATTAAATTGCTGAAAGTATCCAAAAGCATTTTGCTAACCTCAAGCTACTTGGGAAATAAGGTACAGCTCTGTAGACTTTTATTGTGAAGTAATTATTATAATTTACATTCTGGGTTCTTACAGGTACATGTAGCCAAATGCTTCTAATCCCTTGGGTCCAGATACCTCATGGTAATCATGCCAGTTGGTGCCCATATTGAGTCAAAATACAATACTCAAAGTTAAAATCTACACTTTTTGAATCTAGAGAAACCTGTAAACTTTATTTTCCTTCTGGGTTACTATGTGAGATGTGAAGTCCTTAATAAACAGCAAGTCAGCTGTGAATTTCTTTCCAGAGGTCAAAAACTCTGAGTAGTTTAAACTGCTTATTCCTTTATCCCAAACTTACTCCTTCAAAAGAAAAATCATTCTAGAGCTGGTAACTACAAGTAGTCACAAGGCAGGTTACAAGTAACTTGATAGCATCAACCTTTCTAAAAGATAAGGAATCACTCCTGACCACTAGAATATTTTCTTATTACATGTGAAAGGATAAAGTTGGGTATGTTCAAACCTGAGTGCAAGGTGAAACCACTGAGGGATGCACAGGACTTTTCAGATCAGTGAAACAGCAGAACCTTCTTCTTTCTGCAAAGTAAGTTTGGACTTCCCTCCTGGCACTCTGAATTTCCAGCTGACTTGCCATGCCTGCAAAGGTAAACTTTTGTGAACCACAGGAAACCAGCATTGTTCATCTGCTTTGATCCATCGTGAGATATGGCAATACATTAAGGAGAACCATTTCCACACAGCAAGTTTACTGAGAAGTTGAATAAATTTACAGAACCCATTATACAAAGTCCCAGATGCCTAAAGAAACAGTGGTGTGAAGAATGCTGATATGTTACCTGAATAAACAATACAATCACACACACAGAAATTCACAGCTGCTGAGGGGATATCTGTCTGAAAGCTTCATGAACAATCACAAAAAACTGCTGACATATGCATTTCCCAGCAAATAGCAGGTCACACTACAGTCCCTTTTTATTTTGAATTTCAAAGGCTTTTGTAGTGTGCCACATTACTGGGTACAGGGCAGATGTTTAGGTATCTGGATTGCCAAAAGTGGAATACAGAGATTTGAACCTGGAAATCTCACCTGTAACAAATACTTTGAAACTCTTCAAAACAAAACAAACAAACAAACCCCCCAAAAACCAACATCCTCAGTCCACATTAAATGGCGTTATAATATTATCCCATTTGAGCCACTGAAACTAAGAAGGATTTTTGCTTTAGAAGGGACTGAGTTTTCCATAACTTGATCTGTTATGTGATAATTTGCTTTGCAAACTTCAGATACTGTAACACTCACACTGTAACAAGGGTGAGATGTGGTACCTGTGTGTTAAGTAACTTGGAATACTTGTTCTTTTGGTTTTTTTTTAATTTATTTTGTTTTACCTGGATTTATAGCACATGACCAACTAAAGCCCTTGAAGGGTACAGTAGAATAACAAAGAATTCTACCAAAAAGTCACAGATTGAGTGTGCATACCTGGATCTGGTTCATCACCAGATGAGCAACACATTAAAAATATAGTTAGAACTAAGATTTCTTGAAACTTGCAGGACTAACTTGCCATAAAAGCATGAAAAACTTGGACAAAAGAATATTTTAGGGCACAAAATAATCTATTTGTGCTATAGATTTTATTTTGTGTTTTCACTGTAGAAATCAGCCACTGCAATAATTCACATTTTAGAAAAAAACTGTGTAGGCTAAAATATCTTTTTCTAGAAGTGATCAGATTCCTGCTGTCTTTTGAGGAAACACTGCATATAGAACAAGAAAACCTGTGGTCATTAATGTTTGAGACTTACTCCAGCACAGAGCATGAAAAAATAATAAAAGTGTTATTTTTTCCCCCCACATTCCATTTCAAATCACTGAAACAAATAGAAATACATCAAGGTGTGAGAATTTGCAAGAACAGCCTGTAAATCCAGAAAATATCCCAAACTCATGCTCTTAGGAAGCAACCCAACTGCAATGGCATTTCTCTGAGAGCTCCTATATATCACACAACAAATACAGTTACCACTGCCTATCTCAAGCAGGAAGCTCAGCAACTCTCAAACTCATTGGAATTGTGTTGCATCTGGCACTTTTTAAAACTACTCTTTAAGTTGAAATTAAATTTTAGCCTTTACAAAGCTCAGTCTCCCAGTTGTGGGAGAGAGACCCCATGTGTATCTCCTCTTCCACCCTCCATTTCCTCAGCCTTATCATTGCTCAAAGCCTTGGAGCAGGCAGGTTCTTAAACACTATCAACTGAATCCTGCTTTCATTTTCTAGAGGTCTTTAATCTTAAAACACCAAAATTGTTTTATTAGATTTAACTTTGCCCCTTAATCCTGGAATCTCAGACCTTAACTAATGCCTCACATCTCAGTATGGTGTTCCTCACAAGGAAATTCCTTCTTGCACCTTGTAAATGCTACATATACTAATTATTACCTCAGATCTGGATTGCACTGCTAAAATCCCTGTAGTGAACTGATGTAGAAATTCAGAAAATACATGAGAAACTTTCTACTGAAGATTTTTAGTATCAACCAATGTGGTGGGATTTGGCCTAGAAACTAGCCTGAAAACCATCCCTCACTTGCTGAGACAGACTAAGAATAACTTAACAGAGCACACATTTCTTACCACCTCCAACATTATTTATTGTGAACTAATTCACATGGTAGCAAGCAGAGGCTTTCTATTATTTAGAAAAATGAGAGCCCTTGTAGTGCACAGTTCTAATATATAAAAATGTTAAATTAGGAAATTAGCATTCTAATATATGCACTTTTTAAAATCAGTATTTTAGGTTGAAGGGCTTCATTGTAAATGCAAACTCTACTTCAAAATCAGTGCAGAAGTAATGAAATTCATATTTTTTCCTACGTCCCAAAAATTTATGGTGGTTTACCATTGCATCAAAATAGAATAATTATATTTTACAAATATTTTAGAAATTTCTATTGAAGCTGAACATTAAGCACTATTATTGGATACTCCCATGCTAAAACATTATGCAAAACACATTGGTTGTTCAATTCCCATTACAAACTGAGAGACAATCCTGGAGCTAAAATATGCCAAATACTGAACCTAAGTTCAGCCACTTTGGGTAAAGCAAGAGTTTATTTTCATGGAATGATGGAAAGAAAATCAAGGCTTTTGAGAAACCTTGCACTTTTCTGCTTTTTACTAATAAATATAAATTTAAAAAAACCTGCTCACCACATTTCAGTCAGCTTTGGAGCAAACCCTTATTGTCTTTCTAGTCAAACACCTCAGAAACTCTTCCATGTACCTAAAGCATTTTATTTACTGAGACCTTTGGCAATAGAGAACACACATCCCAGGTTTGTAGTTTGGAGCTTTGAAAAACAGAGCTGAGCAGCATCCAGAATAATATTTTCATTAAAAAATTAGCTTAGATCATAATGCTGTGAACAAAATAAAATCTTTTCTAACAGAAAACAATTATATTTTTGTTCACCTGATGCAGTACAGTCATGGTAACTCTCTGGGTAAGAGGACAAAAGGCTAACAGCCATTTTCTCACTTCCTCTGGTGTGATCTTAGTAGTTTCAGCATCTTCTGAAATGATTTCTCTATGGCCACTTTGAAAAGTTACACTCACCCAAAGAAATTAGTAATAAATTATAATAAATACTGAATCCTGTTAAAAACAAATAGCTTTTCCACAAAGGGTAATATAAAAGATCTCAGGTTTACTTTTGTAATGGAAGGGGAAGCAAGCAAGTAAATGTGCTATTCCTTTTACTTCTCATCCTTCTCCAGAACTAATCAGAAGCAATTTTCATCATTTCAATCTCCTGCTGTGTGACTTGCTATAAGAAAAGTCATAAGAAAGGTGGTATGTATATATTCCAAAGCTAAGCTGGTCCTTTCCGTGGCAATCCGTCCTCCCTTTCCTTCTGCTGGTGCTGGGTGAGTGCTTGAAAGGAGACCCTGGGCTGCCAGAAGGTCTGGAGCCAGGCTGAGGATTGTGACCTGTGCACTTCAGACTGGATCATCCCTCTGGCAGTGCCTGGGCAGAACAGGCTCAGGCTCTTCGAGGCAGGAGGAGCTGCAAAACACCTCATGGGCGAACCTCCTGCCTCCAGAACAAAAAATCATGTCAAAGCCAACCAGCGGGGCCACAGAGTCAGTACCTGTATCAGCCTAACTCTTCAAATGCTCAAGGATTACCTTTTCCCTTCCTCATCCCACTTTAGATAAGACTTCTCCCAAATAGCAAAATTCCCATGGACTTAAAAACCATGAAGAATGGAATTCCATGAAGAATGGACTGAACCACCAAGAACAATTTCTTGTGACAGCACTGCTCCCTGACAATCTGGGATCAGAAAGGAACACCTTTACATCACTATGAAGAAGCTGCCAGAATCAAACATAAAAGACACACTGCACAGGTAGAAAGCCACCAAGGTGAAATTTCACTTTGGGGAGGTAGCTGCAGTGACAGGTATCTTAAACTTCTTGGACAGATGAAAATAAAGGTGATGAAATCTGAAGTCAGGAACCTTCCCTTCATAATTACTCTTTAAAATAAATTGTTTTGTTCAGCTCACAACAGCTGAAAAATTCATTCTTCTAAATGACTGTAGTACTCAGCAGTACATAGGTATTTTTAACAGAAAAAGTTAAATATTGTGGTGTGCCCAGCAGAAGAGCAAAATTTGACCTGCTACAAATTTGTTTAGTTCTACTGACTGTCAAGATTTTAATTTACATCAGCTATATCTAAATCTAAACAAGTTTGGCTCCAGCAAGACATGCCAAAAACCCAGACAAAGTATCTATAATTAGAAAAAAATACTCTCATTTTATTACAGATCAATGTTCGTGTAGGAAATATAACTGTTCATTCATGTCAGTTTTCTATCCTTCGGACTACTCAGCATGAACTATCAAACAAGAGCAAGCTAGAGTTTTAGGGGCATCTGAAGAGATCTTTGTTCCCATAATTAATCTCTTTTGATAATTTATTGCTATTCACCATACAGTGATCAATCACCATTTGCACTACTGCAAATACTTTCACTACATGTCACTAACAGAAAGACTTATTTCCAGAATTTGAAAGACATCTTTAAAAGGCTGTCTTTTGGTATGAATAGAAATTTTAAAAGGTAAACAAAAGAAAAGATGCATTTAAGAAAGAGCATAATATGCACAAATAGAGGAACAGACAAGAAACCTTGGCCAACTTGCACACTAATGTAGTATTTCTCTCAAATTTTAAAGGTAAACTATAGAAGGCCCTGCTTGAGAAGAGTTAGATGGGTGATGTCCTCAGAGCATAGAGAGAGAAAGGTCACTTCTCTTTGTATGTATTTTTGGTGACAAACACTTCTAACTGTGTCAAAATGTGATACCTTTTCCTCATTATCTTAATTCAAGCTGCCTTCCCTACCATCACTGTGGTTTTATGCCAGATGGTTTTCAGTCATTACTTCATGAACAAAGAGCAACATGAAGAAAGCACTGAAGAGTGTAAGAAGGATTTAGGTAGCAATTTATCCAAGGTGTCTTTCCAACAGTGAAGTCAGTTATCTCAGCATGGTCAATTATCTTGATCATGTTCTCTCACTCAGCTATGCTTTAAACTCACCACTGTGTTCAGGTGATGCAGGAGGGTTTGTGGTGAAGAGCAAGACAGAAATTGTCATTCAGAGAGGTTTTAGACAGCTAAAAATCCCCAAAACCACCTCCACAACAACAAAAGCCAACACATTTTAGCAAATCTCTTTGTAGATAGTAAAAAAATCCTTGTAATTGAGGAGGAAAAAGTGTAATTTTCATTGGATATATTTCGTATGTTTTCACCTGATCTATTAACTGCATTAACAGTGATCCACATCCATTAACAACTGCATCCATAGATTGATAACAAATTTTGTTTTACAAAAGTCAAACAGATAAAGAAAACATTCATGTAGGGCAGAAAAGGACAGAATCTGTTCCTCAAACTATAAACAGTTTCCATATACTGTGAAATGGAGAAGGAGAAACAATTTTCATTACATAAATTTGGAGAGTTACTCAACTCCAGGGATAAAACTGTTTTAAAAAATATTCTTTAAAAATGAAAATATTTTTCATAATTACAATAATGTTGTTTCCAATTTCAGTTGAGTTGCACAAATTGAAACTGTTTAAATGCAAAGGCTTTGAGATCAGGTAATGAGCTTTCATTCAGTAGCATTTAACTTGATGTAGTTCTAGTAATTTAGCCTGTAGCCTGCACTGAACTACAAAGTGAATTTGTCTAAACAAGATTTAAATGTGTTTTGCATACTTTTTAGTCTGAATTTTAAAGGGAGGAAAAGAGATGGATTTAATTTTTTTCTTTCTTACATCAGGAGATAATTTCAAAGTGGAGCACAAAGAGATTTACAGACAAAATGCTTTGGCGACCTTCAAATCCAATGCTTTTCTACTGGTTATTTTAATTATTAACAATCAAATCCAATGCTTTTCTACTGGTTATTTTAATTATTAATAATTTTAATGAGGTTGAAATTAAATATGGCAGCTGACACACATTCCAATCATTGTGTGTAATTGGTTTTACATTACGTTTTAGCCCAAACAGGAATTTGAGGTAATTTGTCATATTACATGAAAACACACATTTTCATAAAAAACTATGACATGCAACAAGATTTTCTAAGTTCCAGATAATAGTTCCATTTCTTTCTGAGAATAGTTATGCCATGAACAGAAAAGCAGAGATGACTGTCAAACACAGGAAATTATTGCAGAAATATGCACTAAATGGAAGATTTCCGCTTGCTATTATCAGCTTTGGGATAAACAAACTCAGTTCCTTGGCTTTTGCAAGCAAAGCAGAGAAAAAATTCCTGAGATTCAATTTAATTATTCCCATTTAATGACTTGTATTTTCATCAGTGAATACAAACACTACAAAGGAAAAAAATATAGGTTTCTGTAAACTTTTCATAGAATTTTATTAATGGAACATTTAAATAGTAATCCCCCTGTGGACCACATATAGGACAAAATCTTTACCCCTGCAAATTAGGAGCCATTTCAAAGGCAGAGTCTTTTTTAACAGGAAACATTTCTCCTGTCACCAATTTCTTCCCTCACTCAAGACTAGTCAAGTGATATGGTTTTACTCATTGCAAAGAGGAGGAAGCAGACACCCCAGCTGTGGGAAGGTTTTGTGCGCTCCCTGGGCAGCACGGGCCTGTGCTCTAGCAGTGCTTCTGCAGATTGCAAAGGGCTGCTTGCTGATGGAGCACTGTGATGCCCCACGGCTCCACAAAGCAGACAAAACACCCAGAAGATGTGGGGGTGTTCATGCTGCTGTCAAATAGCCCGGAAACTTCACATGGAGGTCTGGGGTCACTGAGGAAGACTACAGCATGGCTGAAAGCTGCCTGTGCCTGAATAAAGCACACCAGGACTACAAAGCTAATGCTCCAAAACTTCTGGGTCTCATTACATACCCAAAGTCTGAACAGATTCTCTTCAAACTTTGAGTGTTTCTGCACAGAAGGTTTAATCCATTTGTTTCAAGTTCCTACTCATTCTGCACTGCTGACTGAGGCACCAGAATACCCTCTTTACTTGTCTTGGGCTGATCAGACACAAAGAAAACATTTCTCCTTTTGTCAAGGTCAAGAGGTGCTTATCACCATTACTTAACCACTCAGGCCATTGCCTGCAACTATTTGCTCTCAAAATCTTTTATGAGCTGCAACTAAACTCCTAAATATGGTTTTCCTCATAAACTCCGCAGACCTGAACAGTTTGTACAGCAACAGCTCTGCAGGAGCAGGTCAGGAGGTGCAGGGAATAGTGACCCTCCTCACAGCAACAGCACGTGCTGTCACACCTACTCTGAGAAAGAGCAAAGCAACTAAAGACCTTTCTGTTTAGCTCTCTGTCCTAATCCCAAATTTAAGCAACCTTCATCCCACAACTTGCCATCATTTTCACATTCTTTGCCCCTTTCCTACAAACTTTGCTTTAAAGTTGAGTTTCAAGGCAGGGGCACAGTGAACTCCAGCACTGCTGCAGAAAACACCCAGAGTGGCAGCAATTCAGTTCTTCCACTGAACTAAACCATGGCTTAGGCAACAGCAGCCAGACAGGAATGTTCGTGTCAGAAATCTATTAGCAGAATCAAACTTTATTTTATGCAATGAACTACCACACAGATTCTAGGATTGGTCTGGAAATGCTCTTTGTTCTCAGCCAGAATCTAAATTTCTAAGTGTAAATATTAGAAAAAACAGCTGGGCTGAGTAATTTTCCAGCACCTCTTTTTGAGGTAACAAGTGTGATTTAACAGCAGGTGAACAAAGAGGGACATCATTCTTAAAACAGAAGTTATTGTTATGATGCCAACCCAACATCAAAAGCTGAGTTTCTGGTTCTTGGATGTTAATGGCTGGTTTGGATGTGCCTCCCAAGGACAGAATATCTCCTACAAGATGCGGGTGCTAATTGCAATAAGATGGGCCAGTCAGAGGAGAAGAGCTCAAGAAGCTTGAAGAAAATGTGTTAATTTGTACAGATAAAAGCAATATCAACCACAATTCCTGTAAGTAGCTTGTATGTGGATGGCATTGCTTGTGTTTTCACTTTTTCATGGGGGCCCATAAAAAACCAAAAATCACATGCTTTCATTTGCATTTACATTCTTTAACAGGACTTTTAAAAATAGAAATCTTACTATGAACTGAGCATTTCAACCTAAAACCATAACAGTCCTTTCTCATCCCCCTAATGGGTTTGGCTTGCTGGGACACAGAGCTGTGCTCCAGCTGTGAAACTGCAGCCTGGAATGCCAGAGCTTGGCCTGAAAGGGTGCCTCAATCCAGGTGCAGATCATTAAAGGTAAATGCAGATTGCCCTCTGCTCTTTTTTCCCTGTAGCTCCCTAGAATAGGTGAATACTCCCCCCTCTCCGACTGTGTGTATGGGCTTATTTTAATCCATAATTTCCAGTGTCTGAAAAGACATAAAATGATGGCAATCATCCTTTTAATGACAGCAACTTTGACAGGCAGGACTTGAAACCAGGGCCCTCAGTGCATCACAGAGAGAGGGGCAGGCAGTCACTGCTGCCATCCTCCAGGCAGACACACACCCATTAAAATCACAAGCAGCTGCACTTTAAAAGACATTTGTGCATTACTAAGCAACATATTGTAATAAAGAAAAATATATTTTGCTGCAGCAAGGATTATGAAATACCTAAGAGAGCAGTAAAACATAATTAATAGGATATTGCAGATTTATAAAGCTGTAATGACATAAATTTGCTGTTCATAATTTAAATTAAACTGAACAGTTGTATGTGCTCTTCACAGGCAATGTGAAGGCAGATGAGCTCTTTCAATACCAACGTTTTTCTGAATATGGCTTTTACCTACAATTAACACGAGGGTGACTCAGAAGAAATCTTTTATATTTGTGTTTTATGGAACCATCTTAACTGTACAGAGAATGGGCAACAAAAATTCATAAATCCAGTTGGTAAAGAACATTATTTATCACAAAATGTTTAGCAATAGAGTTCAGAATTTTGACTTTTCAAACTGATGAAAGGTCTTTAAAGAAAAAATAAACTGGGACTTGTCCATAGCAAGACAGCACATGACAAGCCAGGCTGTGGATTAGGAACACACCGACTAATTTCACTCGTGCAGACAGCTGCAGCACAGGAATGCACTCCTGGTGAAAACTCAAAATATTTGCTAGGGACCACTGAGGAGCACACAGTGAATACTAAATTCACAGCTGGCTCTGTACAGCCAACTGTACAGCTCAAAGCCACTTGATCTAGAGTTCCAAAGTTACTCTAATTGCTCAGAAAATTTCTCTCTGAATTTGTGCATCAGAACAGAAAACAAAGGATTTACCTCATGATCTGCAGGAACATGTCATAATTTGAAAAAGATAAGGAAAAGTATATTCAAAATCGAGATGCTTTTTTCATTGCAACAAGTATATCCATCTAGCATGGATGCATTTTCCTGCCTGTCACCAGATCACTCCAGGGCTTTGCACAAATTTGGCTAATGAGACACCTACAGTCGGTTTGTGCTGACTCTAAATGGACCTGTGCCAATTCACACAGGGGAAGAATCTCCCTTGTCACCTCTTTATTTGTTACTATCATCTCTCAGCTACATGAAGACCATTTTAATGCCTTTGGTGTTGTAAATTTTCTACCTGTTTTAAGGCAGGGTTTGCAGTGTTAAACATGTTTAAGATGAACTATTCAACTGAAATTAGCCATTTGATTAGATTCAGTGTGAAAGGTTTTTAATTTTGTCAGGATTTGAGAACAGATTGCTTTCACTGAGAGAGCTTTCCATGCCTCTTAAACCACAGATAATTTAATTTATAAATGACATGAAGGGAAAGGAAGTGCTAAAACCTAGTTTTAATCTTTCTTGTACGGTATAAGATGATTGGTCAATAATTTTTCAGTATTATTATTTTACAAATTTTAGAAGGATAAGTATAGATTATCCTAGTAGTTTAATTTTTCAAAAACCCTTTCTTTCTTGCCAGATATTCAGGGTCTTCTGCCATTTTCCATTGTGAGCTTCTCCAGAAGCTCAGCAAAACCAGTGAATGTTCTTCACAGGTCCTCCATTATAATTTATAATTTTTAGTAGCTGAAGTGGTTTTGCCTCACTAAAACTGACTGTCAGATAATTCCAAACGATCAAAAAGGAAAAAGACAGGTGGCCAAATTCTGAAGCAACAGAAGATGAAAAGCATCCCCAAGATACAGCCCCAGTAATCCAGAAACAGACATTGATTCCGTTTGAAATTATGTTTTTTTTCAGAGACAGCACTAACAGAACAGCAAAACAGTCATGTGGAACTATGGCTATGGCATAACTTCAAGTCAGAATCAGCTTGGGTGGGAAAAGAACAAGGGGCAGTACACCCACCAGGTAAGAAAATAGCTTGGGAAGGAAACAAAGAAAACTCGAGACAAAAAAAAACCAACCAAAACCCAACCAAATAACCTACCCCCCTGCCAAATCCCCTAATATCAGTTTCTGAGATAAAGAGTCAATCACCTCAAATCTCTCATTCTGGAATTACCAGGAATTCCATATGATAGGCTAGAAATGAACTTCACTACTCTAAATTTACAGGGAATTATTAAAATTGTTTCACTGGAATGATGCCAGTTATGTACATATTGTAAGTGTTAAGGAGCAGATTAACTGAAATGAGAAAAATATTTTAAAAATAAATCTAGAAAAGTTTTAGTCAAGTAGTCTAAATTGAGGTATTTGGTCATAGAACAAAATTGAGGGTTTATTATTACCAGTATTAAAGAGATCCTTATTTGGGATGTCAGTTTTCAAAATGCTATTTTTTGCTCAGCTCATCTTCAAAAACATTTTGGATCCTGTGATACAATCCAGAGAAACTTCTGTGGGGAATTTTCAGATTTGTGCCAGATTAAATAAAATAATTTGTGTGCAGCTTGGGAATGACAAGGTTGGTTTTGAAACATGTCTCTTATCTTCTGTGACCCAAATGAAAGAAAAAGCCAGTTCTGGGCTCCCAGAGGATGAAAACCACAGCACAGAAACAGTGGAATTCCCAGTCCCTGTGGCTGAACAACGGGGGATACATCTCAGGGAAAAGATTCCTAAGTTTTATGGAAATGTGAAACAATATCTGCATGTACAATCAAGGCATTTACAATCAAAAACCTTGGGAAAAAGCTGAAAATCAGCCAACTGTGAAGCAGAAAGCAACACATAAACAAACAGGTTGCAGAGCAATTTAGAAATTCAAGAAGTGATGTAATTCTCATTATCATTCATGTATCACAGACAACTAATAATGGTATCATGAGGCATGACTCTTTTATTAGCATAATTTTCTTCTTGATGCTACCATTATGGCTGTCTTACCTTGACAAATGACTGCTGCCCATTCCTACATCTGCTCCCATCTCCCTAAGACAAATTATTTTATGTTTCTGTCCTACCTGAAATAAAAACAAACCCTCAAACAATCCTTTTTATTTTGTTTCTGTTTAATTACTTGGTTTTCTATATTCATTTATGCCATGTTTTTTTTTTAATGGTTACAGCTAGTTGAATTACACTGTTCTATGTTGACGATCACAGAAAATTTCATAAGCATAACCTTTGAGAAATATTAATTCTGCTTCTTACTAATCATTATGGATATATATTCTACTGTGTTTTTGGTTGGGATGTACTCTGAGTGCATTCTGCATTATAATTTTTATATGGGGAAAACCACCTGGAAACAATCTTTAGATTAAACAATTACAATAAAACGGTGTTGTATTGTATTGCTCAAAGTTCCATGCAGTTGTTAAATTAATGCAATTTATCTGCTCTACAGCAGAGTTACAATACCCAGAAGCTGTGAAAATGGTGCTTAAATCACAGAGCTATCATTATAGGTCAGATAGATTTTCTAGGAGTGTGGGCCCTACAAAATGAATTTTAATAGAGCAAATCCTCTCGCATCCTGAGCCAGGATTTTGAACCAAAGTTTCCTCCAGTCCTTGAAGTGCTCCATTGGTTTTCAGTAATGCCACCTACTGAGGTCCTCTCCATGGAAATTAAAGGAATGCAACAGTTCTTGTCATTAGAGGCTTTTCAGCAGAGTGCTAAAAAACCCTTAAGTCTATAACTCTGTGCTCTTTCTGAGAAAAATTTATAATTTTTGGCAACAGATCATTAAAAATATATGATATAGCATAATGCTTGCATATTCTCAGTATTTATGAAAAATATTTCTACTGAATTCATTAGCTAGCTTTTTAAGGATTCACTAATTTGTTAATACCTAAAGATTTTTAGCTGGTGAGCAAAAACTCCATGCAACTATTAATAGCAGTGGCAAAAAATTATGTTAAAAATTTCTTTTTCTGCTTTTACTTGTAAGAAGAAAGCAAACTCACAGAAAAAAAAAAAGGCAAGAAAATGAAAAATAGTTTACCCTTTGTCCTCCCAAATCAATAGGTTAATCAAAAGAATCTTAAATTAGATGACATTGGAATGCCCTACAGAAACAAGCCACTCTGAGATCTATACTATCTTTACCAAGGACAAGATAACCTTAGATTGGGCATGTTGTGCACAAAATTGATTGGTTTTGTTTAAATAAAATGTTCTTAGGTTAAATGAATACAAAACCCATCACAAAATAGAAAGTTAACTATGATTTTGCGCTACCAAAAAAGATTGTTTAAGCATTGAAGTCAATGCACACAAATTTGATGCAACATTCTTAAAATATTTAACAATGTCATCATGCTAATTTAAAAACCAAACCAAACAAAAAAGAGAAAGTCCCTTAAATCTCAAAAAGAAGCTCTCCCTCCAAAAAGAGGGAGATCAACAGTTTTGCTATTCTGTGGTAGGAAATAAGGGATTAATGAGTGCTGGAAACTCCTCTGGAGCTGACATTCATGCACCTCGCTGCTGCCAGACAGGATCAGGGCACAACCAAGCAGAGAGATTTTCTGAAAGTGTTTCTGTACTGTACAGCAGAAGAGTTACCTAAAGAATTGCAAACCATCTTGCCCAGCTGAGAGTCACTGGTTATTGGCTCAGATGCAGTAGGTGCATGTGTATATATATTATTTTCATGGCAAAGCTCATGTCATGCCAATGCATTCTGCTCCGCCATGAATTTTCCAGGCTGTTCAGATACTCAGCTGGGCAATGCAGAGCTGGTTTTGGTCATTTAGACATGAGTCAAAAGACATCTGAAGCAGGCCCAGAGTTTTGTCAGCTAAATTCTGCTGCTGCAGGGGTCAGGGCTCAGCTGCTGCAGCCGGAGCACTGGGTGCTGCTTGGGGCTCAGAGATGTCCGAGTGCTGCTCACGGACAGGACAGGAGCTAGGCAGCCTAGGGCTTCTGAAATGGCACTGGGTGCTTCTGACAGGCAGCTGCAGCCTGCCCAGAGCACAGATCAGGTTTTGCAGGTAAGAACTGAAGCGTTTCAAAGCAGTTTGGGTCTTGCTGCCAATGCAGATGCATGGCAGAGCAGCAGGAGCAGGAATGGAATTAGCTAACATACACTTAACACATGAGACGGGCTAAATCAGCAGCACACAAGAGCAGCAAGTTGAAGGCCCATGCAAAGTCAGACCCTGATATCTACCCACAACTCCATTTCCTGCTGTTTCAGCAGCAAAAAATAGAGATCTGCCATTGTATCAGCCTGCCCACGTAACTGCCCCTCGCAGGGCACAGCTCTCTACAAGGTACCCATCAGAGAAACAGCAAAGAGAACCAAGCTCGGTGTATCCAGCTTCTCACACCTATCGGCACTTGCTACTCAAGACGGAGCAATAGCCATGTTCCAAAACAAAGAGGAATTTCTGGCAGAAATCTACACAGTGCAGTACTGGAGAGCAATGCACTTATCAGGAACTAGGAGACTATCACAGCCAGGAATTGCTTCTTCCACACAACTTTTCCATGAAATGCAACATTATTGAAACATTTCATTAGATGAAACATTGCACCACAGAACCTACAACTGTTGAAGGCATTTAAAACTGGTCAGCCCAATCAGTGTTTATTCAGCTTTTTCATTTTGTCCCCTGTAGGTTTCTTCTGATGTACAAGCAAACAAATTCCTATACCAGAGATGTGAGATAATGAGCTAACCACAAATATTAATTTAGTATTACAAAACAGCAGCACAGTTACTGTTGTTACTTTATGTTCATTCTAATAATATTGTGCTACAAATCCTAAAAAGCAATGTATAGATATTGACACTTGATTAATGGCATTTTTTTCTAGCTATTTAGTTTGAATTTATATACTTTTCATAAATTTCAATACTTCAAATTACTTTCTAAGTTTTCTGGCATCAGGCACTAAGATGAGAGCAGAACAGTTTTCTGAAGGGATTAAAACACTGAAAAACTTTCTTTTAATTATGTGTGTGTATGCATCCAGGAAGACTGGCAGAGATGGTGACAAATAGCAAAATCAGTATCTGACCATAGTTCTATATTTCCCCCTCAATGTCAAAAGCAAAATTGAGATTCTAGGAGATGAGCAATGTGAAAGCAATAGTCACTCGGCTAAAAATAGATTTAGGTTGAACTTTGAGGGTTTTGTGAGGTCTAAAGATGGTAACGTTTGTTTCAGTGTGATGCACCTTCCTCAGGTTCCAAGAATTGCACATATTTTGTCTAACTTCAGCTGTCTCAGAGAGAAAAAAATCGACTTTCAGCTTCAAAACTCAGATCTAACAGACTATAGATTCTGGTACATCTGTCATTCTAACAATGATAAAACTGGCTGCTCTGAGATCAGATCTCATTTTCCTAGGAACTCCGAGAGCTGTTATCTTAAAAGAAACAAAAATTGAGATCTTAGTTGCCTTTTAGCCAAAGGACTCTTGTTACTCTGATGACTGCTCATCATTCCATCCTCTTCCATTTTTAAAACTAAATTATACATTTAACACATTTTAAAAATCAATCACACAAACAGCCTGTGTGAAGAGGTTGGGGGACCCAGCGCTTTCTTCTCGTCAGTAGCTTCATAAAGAGCTTAACAGACATTTCCTATGTTCCTGCAGGGAAATGGAAGGATCAAAGCATGCAGGATTTTCAAGACTATGGAAACAAAGACCCACAGCATCCCACACCATAGAAAGTGAAAGGGTTTAAAAACATGACTTCTTGAAAATGCTTTCTCATGTAAACACCATGTGAAGGTGTTTACAAACACCAAAGCTCAGAAGGAGAAAATTAATAACTGAAAACAACAAGTAAAAAGATCCTCACAGTTAAAATTTGCTTCCAAAACTAGGTAAGTTCATGGGATCCAAAAGTGAACAGGCCAAAGTCAAAATGCACTGCTTTTTTTTACAGAACTGGGCCTCAAAGGCTCAGCATTTGTACCTAAGGGATGCCTTGCTCACTTTTACCTCTATTGTCACATTGCCAAAACCAGGAATTAAAAATAACATATGATGTTATTCAGTTTTCTGTTTAAAGCTCTGCAGACATAGAAATCACAACCAAACCACATTCTTATTCCAAAATTATCACCTCAATATCTTCCCAATAGCAACTAGCAGCAGTATTTTAAATCACAAGCACCTGTATCCTAATAGAAACTCTATGGCCAGTCAAGACACTCTCCAAAAAGTCTGTTACTGCATGAAAACCAAAACACCAGCACCCACAAGAAAAGGAGAGAGCTTCAGGGAGACTCTCCAACAAAATTCTTTGTACAAAGTGCAGAGACTCTGTACAGCTGCCCAGTGGTCCTGCTTCCTCCACTGCTGCAGGTGAATCCCGTCCTGCGGAAGCATTTCCTGGCCAGACACACCAGGAGCTGCCTGGCTGGAACTCCTTGAGACAGGGAGAGCTGGCTCAAACAGGACAGCTGAACAGTAAAAATTGCCTTCTGTTTTTCCTACTGCACTTCTCAAATAAATGACATCTCTGGGAGCTGTGTCTCTGGGTAAGTGGTTTATTACAGTGTTTCTACCTTTCACACACCAGCTTGTGGCAACCTGCAATCTAAGTGCCAGGTGAAGAACTTGACCAACCCTGTTGCTGCAATAAATAAGAATTTAGTTAAGTGTTAATATCTGAAGAAATCAGTTTCTAATGATGCTCAATGTCTAGTTGTTCAGTCGAACAACTGTTCAGTTGAAATGAGTGAAACAGTTCAGTTTCTGGATTCCCAGCATCTCTTATAAACCTGAAAACAGTTTGACTCCTGTGCATGCCACGTGGAAAGCTCCAGGCTTTTTTTTTTTCCCTCATTGCAGTTTAAATTTCTCTTGATCCACTTATAAAGAAGTTGGAATAGTGGAAAATGCATCTTGTCAGATTTTCTTTATTGCATTCTTGTAAACAGGCCAAAATCCCACTGACTTCTTACAGAGACTAAACATTTAATTCCTTGGCAAAGATCAAAACATGAGGTGAAAGAAAAGCCTTCATGTATCCCTTGGAACAGCAGGCAGCATTACAGCACATCAGAGAGAAACTGACTCCATTCCATGAAATGAGAGGGCAAGAGAGACTTTGCAAAAGTCTTCTCAAAATAAACAAGTTTTTAAACTGGGAGAATTCCCCTCAGAATTTCACAATCTTCACAGGCTCAGACACACCAAAAGAATGAAAGGCAAGAGGAAAGTTTGCTTGGCAATCTGACATTATTACAGATTGAGAACTTACAGGTTTAGAGAATCAGGACCATGCTAGCAGGCAGCAAGGATTTGCAGCTGTAGTCTCCATCTTATAGTCTCCTCTTTTAAAAGGCACGTTAAACGGAATTTTCTTTTTAAGTTTGTTTCTTTCTTCATTGCACTCACAACGAGGCCTGTCAAGATGTCCTCAAGATGTATCTTGAGGATTGTGCAAATATTATCATTTTCTACTGGGAAGATGAGCTTCCACTGCACATCTTAAGGACAAATTCACAATTATTTCAGGTGGTGAGAATTTTCTAAATTCTTCATATAGCAAGTGGAGAATTGAGTTCCATTTTCATATACAAGGCATCTTTACAGGCCCTGCAGTTAAAATAAAATTTTCTGACTCAAAAACTGCACTGATTTGTTCTGGAACCAAACAATTCCAAACATCAGGAAGAAAATCTCACTGTTTACAAGTTAGTTACGGTAAATCCAAATGACTTTCAAAGCCTACATTAAAACAACCATCAAATACTGCAACCTTCCAATAAAAATCAAATAAAGTAAAGAAAACCATTTTACAAATGCAGTGCCAAATGAGATTGAGCATGATAATATTTTAAATTAAATGATGGTGTCTAAAATTATTGGTAATTCTTACCATTGAGAAGAAGTACAAAACATTCATAGAGATCAAAGTTACATGAAAAGAAGGAAAAAAAAATCTAAAAATTATTTCACATGTGTGAAAGATGATGTATAAGGGGAATGACTACACTTATAAAAATGACCTCAGGAGCCTGAGCAGCTTCAAAATTCCAGCACTTTTGTAAGACCTTTTATTCTGCCTCCCTTCTCTCTGTGACAGATGAATAGAAATTTTAATACTAGCTTTTAGATGAATATACTAGCTTTAGATGAAACCCATATTGCTCCAACTTTTTGAAAACTACAATAAATGGAAAGTATTCAAAGACAGGCATATTAGATATACTTTCACTGTATCCTGAATATTGCATATCTCATACAATATTGTTTGTGAAGATAATGAATTGGGTGCTATGACTATTCAGGTTTCTATGGCATTTTATGACATGAATTAGTTAATTTTCTTCCTTAAATGAGTCTGATAGATACAGGAGGATAAGAAGTTAAAGGAAACCTTAATACAGGTAGGTTCTTTATCCCTGTTCATATTGCTAAAGAAATACTAGAAGAGCCAGTTATGCCTGCAGATTTTCCCATTTTCCCATTTTTATTCTATTTTTCTGCTTTTAAATTGGTAACATGAATTTCATTAGTTTAAGCTTTTCAAGTCCTGACTATTACAGAACTGGACATGACTGAATGAGCACAAAAATTTTACTCCTTTTTCGAAAGGACACTTTTCTTAAATTAGCAGCATAAGCCCTGCTGGGAATTAGTTCAGCCTAAAGAGAAGTTTTGCTGGTAGGCTGAGGTTAAATGAATGGCTTTTGTTGCATTTAATGGAATCCCAGTTTATAACTTTAATTGCAGTGATAGTGTAATGTGTTTGAACAATTTATAAAACCTAATTCCAGTCCTGAGGTTTGCACTAACCTTTCCACCTCTTCAACAAATGCAAACAGAAAGTGTGAAAGGTCAAGGCTGTAAGTTTTTTATATGAAATGATATTGAAAATAACCTCAGGAAAAAAACCACCAGCAAGATCTAGAACAGAAATTAATCATCTGCTTCTACAAAGCTGATGAAACACCTCTTGCTGCATCTGATCCAGTAAAGCATTACACTTTAACTATTCTGGGACAGGGAATGTTATCCCACAGGGCCCTCAGCAGTCAACTGATGTAAATGCTTCAGGTCATAAATGATGGTAAAAACAGCTACTGAGGCCTATGGTCTTTATAACTGAGCATGCACGTGCACATACTGCATGCAGTGAAAGCCAATTATTAGTTCAATATTGCTACTGATTTCAATGAGAACAAAATTGCAGTTAAGCACAAAAATACAGTCGTATGCACATTCAAAAGAAAGCATATCACAGTTTCTCAGGGCTTTATTGCCTGCATCTTTTTTATTTTGGTGGTGGTGATAATGCACAGTTATGTACAGTTTATGCACTCGGTGAATCCACACAGATGAACCAAGAGAAGCTTCTCTGACTGAAAAAATACTTAACCAAGCAGGAACTTCAAAAGCCCATCACCCCCTTAAACAAAGTATTTCTAGTTCCAAAGCTAGAGAGGGGGTGTGGACATCTAAATTCAGTGAGGGCTCATAACCACTTCACATGGTTCAAGCTGGAATCTCTTGCACACCACCAGAGTCATGGTACACATAACACCAGCACAACACAGAAATGCCTGCCAAAATAAGAAACTCTGACATTGGGCAGGGTGACAAAGGTGAGAAAAAGCACTGTTTCAGTGCTGCAGAAGCTCCAGACTGAAACCCAGTAGTTATAAAGAAAAACAAAAGGAAAACTCCCTAGGTTTCGGGTAACTATTTCATATGTAACTGATAACGTGTTATTTGTTACTTTTAGCCTTTATTCTTCTCCTGCAGGTGATGTTACTAAGCCTGGTACAAGTACTCGTGGGAATAGCATTTAAATCATTGTGCCCTCACAATTTTCTGTGCTTGACTCTCATTGTAAGGCCTTAAAGCTTAAAAGCCCATAAGCTCTAAATTACTGCCTTGTCAAACAGATATTTTAACACTTTATTGTTTATTCCCCCACATATAATGTGGTTTTCTTTCAAAATTATACTTTTCTGGTAACTTCAATTTTACATCTTTACTCTTGGTCTCACCTTGCTAGTAGCTAAAATTGGGGTGCACTCTAAACTCTCACCCTCAGCATCATGACACAACAGAAACTGCAGCTGTGGCAGCCAGTGCTGCTTTCCACAGGGCTGCAAGACTCAGCTGCAGAGTCCTGGTTTTATTGGTGTGACTCATGCTCGTGTTTGACTGGTGGTAAAACTGGGAATAATCCAAAGTGCATATGCGAGTTCTGTTTGTTTTACACTCCTGCAATGCCACTGACTCTGGTGTCACAGCTACTCCTGATTTACACTGCTATAAATCAAACTGCAATCACAGCCTGCGACTACCTCAGCCAGCCAAAAACTGGCATTTCCACATAATTAATGTTCCAAATAGTTAATGTCCTACTTATTTTTCAGAATTCTTTACATTGTAGTTTTCATCTCCGCTGATTTAGCCGTGTAATTACTCTTCAGTGGTGGCAACAGAGAACATGCTTTCTCCTTGCTACCAAGGCAGCATTTGTTTTGTCACTGAGACTGAAAGTAACCAGCAGGGGCCAAAAAACCAGAGGGGGTAAGAAACAGGCCAAATTGTAAATAATTCAGTTCAAAAAATGCATTTTTTGTAATTTTTTTAGTCCTCCCAAAAATGGCATTATAGGAGTAAAAAAAAAAAAATTATATATCAACTATCACATATCAAGTGAAACAAATAGTAAAAAGAATTAAAGGAACTGTTTCATAATCATAATGACTTGAAGAAGTTTGGGTGTGGAGAGAGCAGAAGAGGAAGTCAGGGTATACTAACCACAACTAATTGCCACAGCCATTTATGAGCCAGCTACTGAAATGACACTGTTGAGCCTCAAAACTCCCAGAGATGGCCGAGATGGCCGAGAATTGAACACTGCACACTGAAAGCATTCTGGGGGAGAGTATTTTAAAATGTATTTTTCAAAAAAATCAACTTAGTCTGTGCTAGATATTATCGGTGGGACCTTGGCAAACCACAGAGAAGCTTTAACTGAAGCACATTTTCCAGTATTTACTTCAGGCACTGACAATAAACTGGTCAGGGCAACATGAAACTCATTATGAGCTAATTTATATTGCTGAGCTCTGTGCTGCTGCAGTTAGCCTGATATAGTCACCCTCAGCTGAGAATTTGTACATTACACTGTATCTCCTAACAGGCAGCTTATGTTTTAGGATTACCAGTCTAATCCTATCAAATTCAATGCTGCCAATATGTAATCCTGATTAATGTTAGTGTTTTCTAAGAGTGGCACCAGATCAAAAGTCATCAGCAGAAGTCAAATGAAAATCTCCCTCCTTGGATTTTAAATCATACATATTGAATATAAATTTCTATATTATCAAGATTTCTGCTTCCACAAATGGAACACAGTTTGGTGGAAAAAAATAAAAGGGCCATAAAAATGAAGCAAATTATTTTTTTTTACTAGAGCAAGAAACTAATAGTTTCCAGCTCAAGGACAAATCACCCAACCAGTAGAAAGGGATGCAGTCATTACTGCTTTACTACTTTTACAGTTAAAGCATAAATGTAAGAACTAGACATTATAGATATTCTGCTAAAAGCAATACAAGGATTTTAGCACTTAAAAAGGGAATCTAAACTCTTAAATACAAAATTGCAAGATCCCGTTTAAGCCATAAACATACCTAAATTAGTTGGTATAGAAATGTGCCTTAAATATCTGATGGCACCTAAAATTCTACTCAGTATTTTTTTGCAAACCTTTAAATGTTGACATAGGCAAATAACTCAGTGCTTAAGACCAGTCAAGATTCTGTCAACCTGTCATAGTGAACTGCTCTAGAACCACTTAATTGCTCAAACATTTTGTGATCAAATCTTTCTCAGAATTACACGGTGTGGGGATCAGAAGGAAAGGTAAAAAACAAGGCAAAAGCTGTTTGTTTCAAACATCTGCTCTACAAAATAAATAAGACTCAGAGTATCTTTAATCCATGCATATACCCCAATGTAAAAGTGTAGAAAAACACACATCTCCAAGACTGAGCGTATCCTAAACATTCTCCATTTTCTGTCGGCTTCAACAGCAGGAGTGACAGTAGGTGAGCATGAACACTCATGACTCTTTGCATCAGTAGGTTGAGCTCCCACCTTTGGAAGAAGACACTGTGATTTGGTTCCTCTGGTGGCATTTTTTCAAATGTATTTTCCATCAGACAATCACTAAATAAATCATACAATAAGGTGGGGTAGGGACAGAGCCCTGCAACTCCTCAGGGGACAGTTCTAAACACGAGGCTCTAATTTTAAATGTGAGACTGTACATTTCCTTCCTCTCCATCTAAAGAAGGGGTTTTTTCCCCTTTTCAAAGATGTGCAGCCATATGAGATGAAAAGTGCAGTTCAATCGATCTCCAACTCTTCATAGAGAACTTTCAAACACATTGCTTAAGAGAGTAACTTTTCTACAGTCCCTTCAAAGAACAAACTTGCTTTTAGGTGCCAGCTTCAGGTGACACTGCATGTCTCTGAAAATTTGGCTGGAGACAGATGCCATCCTGCTGGGTTTAGAGTGCATTTCAGAATGAAAGAACAAAATGATGAAGACTTCCTCAGTGGTTTTCTGATCAGTTCAAAGACTGGGTTTTATTCCAGTTTCACTCTAAGGGGACAAACTTTCAAAGCATTGCTTAAAAGCAAATACCTAACACCAAAACTCTACATGATTCTAGACAATGGTTTTGGGGAAGAATTCTGCTTTTGGGGATGAAATAAAGGATTTTAAAATTATGCCTATTATTTGGAAAACTCATACTTTCAGCCCCTTTCAAGACAAACTTTTCACATTGCAATATTTCATCTTCCAAACATTTAATCACACACCTGATTACTCTACACATTAGAAATTAAAAGCTTGATCTTCAAAGCTCCACTGATTTTAATAAGAACATTTATATAAAGGCATGATTAATCTCAATTTTTGAAGTAGGAAAACTACAGAACAATTAAACTGAGAGTGCTAAACAATAATCAAAAAACATTTCACAGATGAATTAGAGAAGGCCTTTAAAATCAGAAAACTATTTTTGTTTGCAGAGGACATCTGTCACAGACTAATGTGACTGAGATGCACTTCTGAAAACAAACACACAAAATGATGCACAAAGCATTGTACACATCCAGCAACTATTTGTGGAGACTGTACTGAATCACATCACTGAAAAGGGGAGAAGTATTTGCACAGAACCTTTAAAATTATTGTGCCTGTGCTTTTTATCTCCATCAATGTGTTAAAGGCATTGAACAACAATTATATGAATAGTTTATGGTGCATTTTAGTGTCGGTGTATATAAGGGGAGGAGTGTATCTATAATCAATTTCATTTCCAGGAAAGACATATTTTTAAGAGACACCTTTCACACATGGCACGAAAAAAAGAATCTGAAAGTTTCATACACTATGTAATTTAAAGTTTTTAAGTCCTGAAAATTCAAAGCAGCTGCCAATTAAAAGGTTAAACTGAAAATTATTGCAGCAGTATGAGAAAAACCCAAATGGAAACTAGTAAATCTAGTTAAAGGACAAATCAAGCACGATCATATGATTGCATCTGAGTTTCTATGAACTGATCAACACATCATCCGTCTTAAATATGGTCTTCTTGCTGAAGAAGAACACTTTATTTATTGCAATGGCTTATTAAGCCCTATCACTGCTATTTCCAGGCTGCAGACACCTCTCCCCTGAGAACTGCACTGAGACCAGCCTGGAGAGTTATCACAAAGCAATTAAAGCTCCAGATGTTCAAAGGGCTAAGTGAATGAACCCTGGCTAATAATTCCTCCCAGCATCATCCTCAACGTGGAACTTCATCGTTATGGGGTCACTGTGGTGCAGAGAGGTGGGAGTGAGGTAAAATCACACTGCCCACAGTGAGAGGAACACTGCCCAGGATAAGGAATGGATAACCTTGGAACTGCTCCTCTCAAGTGTGATGACCAAACAGTCTTTTGGCTGGTCAGGAAAATGTATGCATTATTTTTCTCCACAGAAGTTGTTGTAGATTCTAGAAATATTAATATTAGCTCACCATCCTGAAGAAACTTTCAGATTTGCATAGATACTAATACAGTTTTAAGTGTTTTTTCTATCCTGAAAACAAAAGCTTGTAGCTTTAACTTTTTTGATTTTCAATTTTATTAATAGAGATAAATACAGAATCTCCTCAGAACAGAAGTGATTGAAATTGTTCTTCATTTCTTTTCAAGAGCTAAGCAAGTATTACAGCATCAGTTTTTCTAATCAGCCTAAATCCTCCCTGTCTCACAGGAACACCCACAGATACTGATAAGGGCCAGCGAAGAAAGAAGGTGATCAGCATAGAATATACACTTCTTCATCACAAAAAAATGCATCACTGTTTAAAATCTCAAGGTTTTAATCGGCATGAAAAGAGCTTCTGAGGGAAAAGAGAGCAAAAATTGATACAAATTTTTCCCTGCAGTGAAAAAAAAAATAAGATAAGGTTTATTGCCATAAGCAAAGAGAAAAATAAGACTGTTATTTGTGAGGGTAAGAGTTTATAAGAATTCACTGGGGAGGACTGCATCTCAGTGGGCATACATAAATTTGTTCTAAAAAAAATAAGGTGAACTAAACTACCAACACAGACTAAGGAACATGGTGTTAAAGAGATAAGTATTGCACTACAAAAGCCTTAGCAATAACTACCACAAAAAAAACAAAAAACAAACAAAAAAAACATAAAACAAAAAACAAAACAAAACAAGACCAACCATCCAAAAAACAAACCAAAACAAACAAAACAAAACCACCCAATGAGAGAAAATCTTAGGAGTTTGCTCTGAAGAGTTGATTCTACCCTGAACTCCACCTTGTCTCCATGGCTGAAGCAGCACGTGAACAGCAGCTCCACGTAATGCTGCTCCTGTTTGGTTTAAAGTCAGTTTTAGAACATTTTGCTTTTGCTTTGTGCTGTTGTCCTGCAAGGATGGATAACTTGTGGTGAGACCTTCAAACTGCAGGGTTTCAGCACAAACCCTGTCTCACTGGGGACTGACAGTAACCCAGGGTGGGATGGCAAATTGAAAAGACCCCATCACATCCTTCCTACCAGTGGAGCTCCATCTCTGGGGGCAGGGACCCACAGCGGGCCAGCAAGGCTGCTCTCTGCTCAGATTTCCCCACAGCTCCACTTGCCTCTGCCAAAGATCTTGGCAATTCACACATGGAACACAATGAACCCCTTCAGACACTTGAGTGCAAGAACTTGAGGTTCAGATATGCTCAACATCAAAGCTTCTATTCATATATGCAACACAAAATCAAGCTATGCTTATATAGCTCTTCATGGTGACTTTTAATGCTGCTCTAATGAGTTAAAAATGTATTCCAACAGCCTTATTCAAACCTGGCTTATGTCTGTGGAAAAATACAGAAAAAAATGCAATAGGAAGTACCTATAACTGTAACCTTAAACCTTAACCCAAAGCATCCCAAACCTTAAGTGATTTCCTGGACTATCATTCAAGAATCATTGCTCTCTTCCAGGGAGTATTCCTAGGTTTTTGTAGGATATACTGTGTGCTTTACAGGATAACATTATATTATTTAGCTTATCAATAATCCTTAAACCATCTACTTTAATTACAACATTTCTTACTTTGTCAGTTTAATCTTATCACTAGGACCACTCCCATTTCCTGTCCAATTTTTTTATAGTAGAATTTAATTATTTTTGTCACAATAAGATATTCTAGCACATAATAAATTCCCCTTTTAGCACATAATAAAGTCCCCTTTTATTCCTAGAGAAGGCTGTGAGTGAAGCCACCAGAACACGACCTGTGCATCTTAAGCATATATCACAATCCAGAGCAAGGAAATCAAAGTTCATAACTACCAAAATGAGAAGACCCAAATGCTCAAAGCAGTTTTAGGCTCTTTCCAGCCCATGTTGATATTATTCCATTTTCCCACCCATGTCCAGGTTAAAGAGAACAGGACCCCCAGTGGTTCATTTTTGCACCTCAGTGTGTCTGTCAGCAGCTTCCTTCCCACTGCCATACTGCAAGAGTCGCATACAGCAGCCAGTGTGCACAAAAAATTCCACTTCTCTATGGGAAAGCGGAGAAATGGATGATTATATAAACCCCATTTTTCCAAGCAGAATATTATTTCACAGATCATTAAACCTCTCAACATGGTGATGTTGGGACATCACTGAGTCCATACTACAATGGAGCTTCTGATGATTGTTGTTGCTTTAGAGAAAACAGTAACATGCTAAACAGATATTTTTAGTATTTTTTAATTTAAATACTACTAGGCTGAGAGCATGTAGAAGACATTTTCATGGCTGAATAAATCTCTAAAAAAAAAAAAAGGTTTTGTAATGAAAACATTAACACAAAATTTAGTTATCACACTGTTATGAAAACTGTTATCCTCCTTTTAATTGGGATAGATGCTATGGTGTTTTAGGCTTTTCTTAGTGAAAGGAGGAGTCCAAAACCCTCAGAGAACTATCTAGCTTGTTCTTCCCCACCCTATGCCTGCGAAGGTGATGAATCTCATTCAAATGTGTTGCCCTTCATTTGTCACTACTGAATTTCTTATAAGCTTTTCATATAGATCTGGGATCGTGTTTGTTTGTTTGTTTTTATTGATGTTGGTTTTGGGTTTTTTACTTTAAGGCCATTCTTAAATGATCCATAAGAGGATAAAATATCTTCTAATAAAATGAAGAAGGCTTATGAGGCTCATTAAGACAATACATATTTTTAAGCCAGGCACTCTCTGTTTATTTAGTCCTAATGAAGCCACTCTGAGAAAGTATCATATCTGAAAGAAAAAAACTATGAAGCTGATTTAAAAGGAAGAGAATAGTGTACATCAAATATTCACTGGCCCCCTATTTGGTATTCATTTCTGTTTTCTCTTAAGTGACAAAGGCACATGGCAAATGGGGAAAAAGTTACAAAACCAGCAATATTTAAAATACAGATGTCACTTAGCTCACCAAACTCATTATTTTCTTCTTTTTTCCCAGGCTATAAACAGCATGCCAAGGAAAACAGTTCTGTGTGTGGTCATTTCTATGCATTAATATATTTTACAATTTTCTGAGGAACCATTTCAATTCAGTGCAAAAAATGCTGGAGGCAACTGTGGACTATTTGATTTTTTCCAACTGAATGGCTTTACTACGTGATCCCAATAACTGTCAGTTTTATCAAATAGCAGAACTTTTCCATTTACTAAATTCTGCTTATTTCATTAATTTACGACATGCTCCAGACCACTTGTTAGAGTTTCAGTTTGTCTTTACTCCACAGATCATTCCAAGACATCCAACAGGAAAAGCAAATCAAAGTTACTCTACTATTCACTAAATGTGCAACCAACTGAATCCATTAATTACTTCATGGAGGCATTTCAAACGGTTCACATTTCATTTAAATCAGGCTACTAAGACCCTGGGAGTAATTTTACCAAGATTTATTCAGGAGTGAAGTCCTATCTCATGTTACCCTCTGTCAACAGGCCTTTGCACCCCAAGAAGCCTCTTCCCCTCAATACTACAGCAGTTTTCTTTGGGATAAACACACCACCAAAGAGAATGCAGCTCAGAAATACGACAGCAATCACTGCTAAAACGTACTGGAAGTTTGCACATAATCCACCAAGAGTGCCACCATTTGGAAAATTTTGATCTGTATGTTTTGGAAACACAAAATTAAATTAGGTTTTCAGCAATTGCTTCAATCAATTGCAAGTGTCTGTAGCCCCAAATTCAGTTGGTGTCAGAGCTGCCCAGTGAAGAATCAGGACACATTTTAGGGGGACATTTACCCCATGAACACAGTCCTGCTATCTCTGCTGCCTACCCTACTGTGTTCTTGGCCTCAAGCCATGTTTACATCCCTAGATCCTGGGTCACGTGGTGCCCACAGTCCATGCCCCATACCTGGAGGAACAGTGACACGAGGAATTGACAATTAGGTTGCTGCAGTTCGTTCAAGAAAAGCCATATTGCTGACACAAAATAAATCCATGAGTGGTTCAGAATGTACTTATTAGCAAAAGGAGTACAGTAATTGCATCCTTGCTAAGCATACTTTCCAAATCTGGTGCATCTGCAACATACCAAGCTTGATTTCTTTTGCCTCTGTCTGGATTTCTGTGTTTGCAGAAATGTGAGCACAGAAAATTAAAGTCTGGTAAGAATAAAGGAGTTGTAGATGTGTTGAGAGGTAAGAATGATCTGCTTCACAAGAAAGCTATATACAAATGGTGAGAAAAAAGAAAACAAAATGGTATACATCCGTAAGTTAAAAATACTTAGCTACTAGTTAGGATTATTATTAAGTGAAAGGTGAAGTACAGATAATGACATCATCACTGACAGAGATTTGAATTGTTAATCAACAGAGTTGAGAATTAGACCTGTTAATAGTTAAGTACAGATTTGAGAAAGGAATTACCTGTGTAACTATGAATATAAAAGAAAAGCTGAAGGGTGAGGCCATCCCAGAGTACAGCTGTAGAGTGGATGTGATGCTCCTTGGCTGGGATAGTTTTCAATCCTGAACTTAGGCCACCTAGCCAGGTGGAAGGAAAGGAGGAACACAAGAGCACAGAAGGAAGAAAAAAAAAAAAAAAGACCTCTCAGTCATTCATATATATAATGTATGTGTGTGTGTGTGTACACATCCACATCAAAGCACATCCCTCCTTGTCTGCCACGTAACAAACCATTGTCCTGCCTGCTGACAGGCTCCCTCCTTGCTCCTGATTCCTGTTTTCAGCAATTCATGGCACCTCACTCACAAGCTTAAGCCTGTACAACACATGCCATTAGGTGGAGAGAAATCTTTATCAGTGATTCTAAGAGCACTTACTATTTTGAAAGACTTTGACAGGTCTTTTCACATTAAAGGCAAAGGGGAACTAGTATAAAAAAACATTCAAGGCTCAGGCTGGCTGTCAAATGGTTTGGAGCAAGCATAAAGGCAGCCAGTTTTAATTGGAAAAACAAGGTTATCCACACAGGTCTGGACAATGCCTCTCTCTTCAGAGGGGAAAAAAAGCTTGCCTGTAAAACTATCTATTAGACAAGTCTGGGATGGCAGAAATACAAGAATATTTCCAGAGACTTCATTCAGTCTGGCTTTGATTTGGCTAATCTCCCCAGAGACCTGCCAACTACACAAAGTAGAAAAATGACTAAATAGTTTAAATCTCACATAAGGCTGACACTCTCCATCAGCATCTGTTTTGTCCAGTTAACCAGCAATCTCAATTTTAGCTGTCAGAACTAAGGGGATCACATCTGATAATATTAAATTCTATTTCAACCTCTAAAATGCTGCAGCATTTCAGGCTTTCATAAAGGAAACTTGAATTTTCACTGTAGTGTGGCATGCTTCAGAATATGTGTACACATATATACAGCCTAGTACATAATGAGAGGCTCTCATTCCCCCTCAATGTTTCATGGTCTTACATTTTTTTTAATGATGTCCACAGATACAGGACATGGAATAAATATTTACCAATTTCAGACATTACTTACTGCTGAAAACTAACAAGTTCTTGAAAGCTATTGACTTGTAGATTATAACAGCAGCTGAAAGTACTAGGTGCCCTTTGATGTTTCAAATTCAGGGCATTCACTTAGTAAAAGGATTGGTGGCTAAGGAATTACTTTTTTTAAACTGTGATGATCCATAATTCCATGTGTGATTCTTTCCACACAACAAAAAGTGAGCTCAAATGTTTCACTAAGTTGGCTTAGTTAAGACTAAGCAAATTACAGTTGGTGGGCAGAGGGAGTCCTTTATTTTTTCACAGTCTTTCAGATCCAAACAACCATCTGAATGTCTAAGGAGGTAGCATCTGAATTAATTAATGACAATCATCTGAAATGACAGAGCAAGCTGCTTTCCTACCAGCTAAAATAACACAAACTGTCAGACCTTTCTCTCTATTAATTTCTCCTTAATCCTCAGGTGCATAAGTCCCTGAATTATGAGACTGATCCACTACCCTAGTAAAAAGTATTGTAGAGATTGAAGAAAGGTTTCATTTGCAACCTGATTAAACAAGAAATCAGCAGAGACCAACAGAATCCCACATGTGTAAATAATGTGCAATAACGGTCTGTATATGAGAAATTCCTCAGGTCTGCACAGCAGCCAAAATGCCTCACAAACAGATCACAAATAGTCCTCAAAGCAAAAACAGGGAAAGTTAAAAGAGACTCCCCAAATAATTATTTTGTGGCTTACTCAGGTGAGCTCAGAACAAAATTCTCCATGCAAAATAAATAAAATGCTTTCAGACATCAATTTTTAGGAAGTCTTTAAATGTGAACTGAGTCTGGGACAGTCTTTGAACCTAAGTCATCACACTAATTTCTACCTGTGGTTCCAATCAACTCAATTTCTCTGCACACTCTGGTCTGTTTTCTAGGAAACTTTAAACTGTGAATGACAAAACCATGGATGCAGCATCCAGAAATCATGGGCCTCATCTTGCAGATCTGATTTATGCTGTTACACATGTAGTGCAAAAGGACATTGCCACTGGTAAAGATGCCACTTTTTCCTCCTCCAGCAGTGCTTACACATTTCCCACCTGCTCAGGGTGGCACTCACCCTGCTTGTATTGCTTTCATTGCTGAGAGACCAATTTTAACCTGCCAACAGCCAAGGAAAATCTGTCAGAATTCATCACACTCTGCACACAATGCTCATTTACAAGCTCTCCCTTTCTCATGGAGAATTAGAGAGAGATCGCTGCAACTGAACTAAGTGAACATAACACAGTGCATCATAAGCCAGCACCAGAATCCTCATGGCTCATTTCCACAACTTTCAGCAAGAGATTCATACATTGCCCAGCTATTTTCTCAAATTTTCAATATTTTTTTGAATACCTTAGAAAAACCTAGAGTGTCACAAACTGAAATGTTAACAGTGCATGCAAGAGACACAGCCTCACAATTTTGCTGTGAGAAAGCAGCATCATCTACAATCTTCCTCACCAAAATGAAATCCTAAATAACCAGGTGACTGGTCAGCTTTAACACTGACTGACAAAGGTGCATAAATGAGAAAAACACACTCTGAGAAGCATGTAAGAGAACTCAGAAAATATCATGATCATTAGCTGTCCAGATGGTGCACTTACTGTTACTTAGCTCTGAATCATGAATTAAGCAGAACAGAAAATTCTTGACAATCTGCATTTTCAACAAGAGTGAGTCTTTTCCAGATGATTCCAACATTAACCACAAAAAAAAAAAAAAAAGATAAGTATGTATTCTTTTCAGCTTTTTTTTTTCCTAATGAACCTCTGCTTCTTCAAACTCAGACTTTAATCCATGTTTTCAGGTTGTCCTACTTGCAGAAATGATCATCTGTTTATACAGCTGGTGTGCTGGTGGTGTTTAAGAAAAGGAAAAGTTGCTGAATTTCTCTCCTTAGCTCTTCTGAGCTCTTCAGTGCATCAGACCACACAGCCATATCATATCTGTGTGATAGCCACAGATATCACAAACAAGCAAGACAGGAGAACAAAAATGACCCACTTGTGGTCAGACAGGCTGCAGCTTGTACCAATAGCAGCGTTCACAGTTTAGACAAAACTGCAGGATTTGAAGTTTTTAAATATAATGTATTTTGAGAGAACTCACAGAAGGCAAGCATTAAAATGGAACAGAAAGCTACTAGAAAATGGGGATAGATTCACCCTTTGACAAAATCAGTCTGTCAGAAAAGAAGAAAGGAATAAACCTATTTTTAAGCTGCTAAAGTAGTGAATATATCACTCACAATCTTCTAAAGGATTCCAGAGATAACAGTCCAAGAAGTTCAGTCCCATATAGGACACTCTACAGCCATATCTAGCTTTATATCTATTTGAGTTCTTTTTTCTAGACTCATGTACAACTAAATCTCACGATTATTTTAATGTTCCACCTGTTTAGGCACACTCAGTAACTATTCTGCCTGATTATGCTGACACACAGATAGTGCAGCCAGCAAAATCTGGAGACTCATCATAAAACACTACTATGTTTCATGAATAAAAGAGCAGCAAATTGAATGATGATGAACACAGGTTTGCTTTAGAGTGAAAAAGAATCCTGCACAGTGATGGAATCCAAGATATTTTGTCATTGTTTCATAGTCAGATGTCTGTCTTTATACTCCTGATTTCAATCCCAAATATATACAAATTTATGCAAATTTAATCTCTAAAACATTCCCTTTTCTTTAAGAGAAGCCTACTGGAAACCTCTCTTCCATTCCCAGCTTCATGCAAAGTACTCTGTTTTGAGTGTATTTGTTACAATGCAAAATATTCTACTTTCAGCAAGACATCCTGCAAGTCCAACCTTGCTCCTGCCTCTGGCTTGAAAACTTAGAAGAAAATTGGACTCTCCACCATTATTCACTGTAGAGGGAACAGCATCTGAGTGATTGTGAAACAGCACTCACAGACAACTGCATAAAAAACTTGGCAACAGAAAGCAATGAAAAGCCTTTTAACCTTACTCAGCTGATAGCAGAGATTGGTTGCAGGATATTTTTTTAACTTTTGATTTCGTTAGTGAAAAGTAGCACAAAAATGTACCTGTATGTTCAGTAGACATATCTGCATAACACTGTGGGAGCAGAGCGTTCACTCTAAAAACACTGTCTTGTCTAGTAGCTGAAAATATTTTCCTATCTTAAATATTTTCAGCTATCCAAATGAATGACAATCTGGAAATGCTCTGCTAAATGTAGCCCCTGGGCTTTTTTTTCCCCCCTAAAAAGTGCAATCAGCCCTTTACTTAGCTTATATGAAAAACATCCCTGGATTCAGCTGCCCAGTTTTGCATGACAGGATGGCTGAGGAAAATGAAAACAGGTGCATTTTAAACTGATGTTTGCTCAATTTACCTCATGAATTAATGAATATATTAATAGAAACCAGGAGTAACATACTGAATACTCACAGATTAAGAAAATATTAGTAAAATATTCACTGTACAATGAGTAATTTAAAGCAAGATTTTTTAGAGATTCTTTGCTATCCTCATTTCTGGGTCACAGATGCTCTTTGTTTATTAAGACCTTGTCATTTGCTTCTCAGGAATATCCTGGAATTTTAAAATCACAAGGAACGTAAAGAATTTACAATATAGGAAAATAAAATAAAAATCTTTCCATTACTGTACCAGATCTACATAGAAACTATTCAAGAAATCAGTATTTTTCAGCATTAGTTATTATTATTTTCTAAGGAGGAAAAACCCCCAAACCCCTAATTCCAACTGGTTTTTTGTTCCTAGTCATTTGAAGAATATTTCTTTATAAGAGATTTATGAACCAAACCTAAGTACAGGACCTTCCTTCTTTCAGGATCTAATGCTCTGAAAGTTGCCTTTCTGAAATCCTGAAACATTAAATAAGGCACAAAAAAATCCCAAGAATGTTAAACAGGTAAATTACAAACTTGGTTTTCAGATATTAAAAGCAAACATACCCTTCTCATTTTTTTCCTTGCAGTTAAACTGCCATTTTCCCATCAATATATCCTTTTATTTGCCTTGCTCTCTTCCTGCTGAGGCATTCAGTTGAAATACTCGGTGGCACATCAACTAATTTCAACTTAGCTACAAAATGGGTGTATCTGTCAGGAGTATATTTACTTTGAATATTGCACAATTTGAAACCGTGAGAAAAATGAAATTTTAGCAGTCTCTTTTTGGAATAGAATGACTGAACATGTCTGAAGACAGATTAGAAACGGAATGACATTAAATTGTTGCCTAAGATACAAGGATTTACAACTGAGCAACACAGGAATTTTCTTCCAGTTTTAGATTTCAAAGCCAAACAGCTAAAACTGCCATTGCCTGCTGATTATCCAAAGCCCTCAAATCATAATTTTCCTTCTGTCTTGACTCCAAAAAGACTCGAGGCTCCAAAAATAATCTTGTTTTTTCTGCTTTATCCTGACAAAGAATCTCTCTCACCCGACTTTCATCACCATCTTCTATGCATCTCCTGTTCCTGCTCTATTTTTTACTGTAAGTTCAATTGGAAAGCATTCCTTCTCTATTTAATCCTTTGCTCCTCACATCCTAGTTCTCTTTCATTGCTTTTTAGCATTCAAATCAATTTTTCTCATTGCCCTGGACGACATCCTTAGCCGGTTCTCAGTGTCAACAGACCCTCTAAAGTTTCCCCTCACACAGCTGTAGTGACCTTGATGCAAAGGAAATCTTTATGACACCATGGTTCTTCTTTAAGAACTGCACTGAAAGTGCTTCAAAAATAACGATAGTTTTGTGTTTTGCATTTCACATAAAATATTTCCCACCACAGCAAACGCTGTAGATCACAAATGCATTTCAACCACTGGCTCACAAAACTAAAATGCAAGAAAAGAAAGTCCTTTTTCCCCTTTCATACTTGTTACAGTTTGCTTCTATTAAAAAAAAAAAAGAGAACTTATTCAAACCACATATACAGACTGAATATAAAAGCTGATTAGGTATAACTTTCCTAAGCTTTATACTGTTAGAGATAAAAGTTTTCAAGATACAGTATTATCACATATTTCCTCAATATATATATATATTTGTTTTCATAGCAAAAATATCCTCAATATACCAAAAGTACTTTTGAAGTTAATAGTAATACTAATTTTGAAAAAAATCCAAACACAAAGTAGCCAGTTCCCTTTGAAAGACATCTTCCTCATGCTGCTGCAAGGACATCTTTAGAACTGACATTTACTGTTATCAAATTAGTATATGCCATTTCAAAGGTATGTTTAGTTCCCTTCTGCTTTTTTTCATTTAGATCTCATTGTACTCTAGCTCGATTCAGGGTCCATGGGTCTTTAAATCTACTCCTGCAAGGTATGAACAATCCCTGCGTTTTGGGCCTTGGAATCACAGTTCACCTTTTGAAGAAAATTAATTATTTAAAAGACCAAAAGATACAACCCCTAAGCTGAGCAGTAGAAGCAGCAACTGGAAGTTGATCTAACTGGCCACAAAAATCAGGCAGGTTGGGAAACACGGGGTGAATCAGTGTTGGTTGTATGCAAATTGATCTGAGGCATACTAAATTTAACATAAAGATGTATTGGAAGACCTTTTTCTGGCAATGACCACAAAAAGTTCCATCTAAGCCAGCCCTGCAGATAAGAGAGATAAGGTATTATGGTCTGTGCAGCATTAAGGATTTTTCTTAGAGGAACAGGGATTTTCTGATTAAAAGGAGGATTTTTTTCTCATTACTTCAATAATCCCTAGTGTTTTTCCAATACTCATAAGTCTTGCTTTCCCTTGCAAAAGAGAAATGAATTTTCTTGGGTGAATAAAAAATGAATTATCAATCTAATGGTTCTGATCATATTCTGGAGTTTTACATGGTTCAATATGTTTACATGTTTACAGTATTTACAAGTTTTCCCACACCCTGATGTTAAAGGCAGCAACATTTTTTCAATGACTTCGTGACATTGCTGACACCCTTGCCCTTACTCTAGAAATACCACTAAATACTTTTGTCCTTTAATTTTTAGCAGTTGATTCCCCTCACTTACTCGTCTTTTCACCATTTTAAAGCATTAATCAGTGTAGGCTAGAAAAAGATGCATCTTTACCTTGGTTTCTATATTGCTTTCTTGCACCTCACTAAGTCCCAGTGAAAAACAGACTGGATACTGCAAGTAGGAAAGAGAATGCCCCTTTCCTAGAGTCCCTTGACTGAATGACCCCTACATGGACAACTCCCTTCAGAAGATCCTTTCTCCAGGCAGGAAACCCCCAGGGCTCCTCAGTGCATGGCAGCAGCCACTTCCCCAGGGGTAAGAGAGCATCCCTCGCCTGCCAAAAGTGCCTTCCTGGGCTGAAGCTGATCTGGAATCTCTCTCATGGATTCATCCTTGGATTACAAACCAGCACCTCCCATTCGTGAAACACAGCTCTGGAGTTCTGGCTGCTTTTCTTCATTCTAGCCTGGCTCAGAGCTTCCTGGGGTAGGGACTGCAATATTTAATCAGCAGTCAAGCTTTGTCAGGAACAAAGGCACAGCACTTTTAACTCTCTGCATCTTTGTTAAATCTAATTCAGCTTTTCAGTTGCTGCCTTCAAACTGGATGCTGCTTAATTCAGACCTCAGATAGCTAGAACTGCTATCCCCTCATTAATCTTTTGTTTAATTAGGCCAGAAACTGTTATGGCAGAAGAAGGAAGAGAGCAGTGTATTTGGTGATCTAAAGGGTAAAGCCCAAAGGAAAGTTGAGAAGCTAAGAACACTAGAAGCAGCAAACTTCAAGGTGACTGTGCAACCTTATATTGGTTTGTCATTTTCTGTGCAGAGATATTAAGAAAATTGAGGTTGAGCATTTCAACAGGAGTTAAGAAAGTGAAAACTACCCTTTTGGTTGCAACCATCTTTTCCATTACCAGGGAAACATGTCCTAACCTTGACAAAAGCTATAATGAGAAAACTATTTTCTAACCATAAAATTATTAATATACTCAGATTTACCCCAATGTTCACAAGATTCCATCTTCCCCCACTAATTCCAGGCTTCAGAGAGCTTATTTCCCCAACCAAACCAGTTCATCTGCCTCCCTGTTTTGCTGAGTCTTCTCAGGCAAGCCCAATATTCTTAACTGAACATCTTTCATGACTCCCTAGGATCTAGCTCTGAGTTATGATTAAAACTGAAAGAAACAGCTGATCTCACTCGATCAGTGCTGCTATTTCTCTTCATATTTCTGCCTTTTTCACGGTCCTACTTTCCAGAATCCATTGTCAATACCTATCCTTCTTGTTACTTTAGTCTGGAGAAAACATCAATTTGACTAGAATTACAAAAACCAGAGACCATTAGTTACTGTGAAAATATTTTCCCCCTCCTGGGCACAATCAAGGAAAATCCATACACTGAATATAGGTAATATTAAATGAAATGCCTCAACAGTATGAGAAAATACTGTATATCATAATTCTCACTTGTTGAAATGCATGCTTGCAGTGCATCATCAGCTTCACAGACAATGTGGAGTTGACTTTGTCCCACAGGAACTCTGAGGGGTGAATGCATTCCATCACGTTTTAAACACATGAACAGCAATATTGTATTGAATATTTACTTGATATGGTGCTTAGATGAGTTTGCCTGAGGCAACGAGTAAATGATGTTTTATCTCCTCTCAGTGTCAAGTACACAGCAATGCAGGGAATGAAACTACCATACAATTTGACAAAATTGGTGCTCTATTATGGGCATACCTAACCACTGAATATCTGCTTATATTTTCTTTCTCCTTCAGGGTTCCTTACATGTGTATTTGAGGAAAGCACGTGCTCTACTAGGCTGCTTTCTCTCTGAACTCTGGGGAAGGGATGACTCTGCTCATCACAGCAGTCACCTCTTAAGAAACCCAACTGTGCCCAAGACTGGGTGGGCAATGGCTTGTGCATGGTTTGTTTTGTGAAATAACTGCACCCAGAATGTTCTGTATACTGTTTCAGAGTGAAAAGGAAGAACCTGAAGGCCCACAGAAGTCAAGAAAAGCTCCTTTCATTTCCCCAGGTTTTGTTTCAAATTTTACATGCAGGGGACATGGGCTTTTTCTGTACCATAGTCAGTCATTCAATTACATAGGAAATTATTATTACCAATCTTAAAAAATAATGTTTCTATAATATCTTGATTAGCTCTAATACAGCCTATCATGTAAATCTGCAACTCTGTTTAGGCATTCAATAAATCACATCTGTATCAGCTCCAAGGAGTATGCAGGGATTTGAAGATCTCATTGGAACGATCCAGGGTAACAGGCAAGGTTATTATGGTCTGTTTGGTCAATCAGGCTGTAATGTGTGAGAATTGGTGTTCAACTCAAGGAATCTCCATGAGATTTTAACTAATCCACGAAAAAATCTAATGTCATTGTGTCATTCATTATCTTCTGTGTCTCAGTAGAGTCACATATGAGAGAGGAAAACACTCAGTGATTTCTTTCCGATTACAGCAGGGGAGAGAAGAGAAGCTACTGCTTTCTCCTCTCACTGTATCCTAATTTTAATCTGGGAAATCACAAAAATTGCTTTCCTAGAACCTATATCTAGGACAGAGAAGGGCAGTGTAATAAAGAGGTTTATTGGTACCCAGGATTTACATTTATTTATTAATGAAAGGCAAAAAAAAAAATCTACTTCACTACTCCTCTTTATACAAACATGGTACAGGATGTTTCTCCTAAAAACTGCATATCTCGATGAGCACTTTCCATCTGATCATCTTGTAAAAATCTTTTACAAGTACAAAGGTTGTCTTAAAATCATATTTCATTTTACCTTCCATTGAGCTAAAGAAACCTTGCAAATGAAAAACAATTCTAAGACTCTCACCTTCTCCTTTCTCCACCAAAAATATGTGCTTAGAAAAAAAATCTATTTATTATTGTTGTCTTTTTTTTCATATGTTACTGGCATTCAAGCAGCCAAGTTAAGTGTAATTTGGTTTTATCTGAAGATGCATTTCTTGACCAAATGAGCCTCCTTTCTCGCTAGATACTGATCCATATATAAGAATACTATGATGTACCAGCCTCAAGTAATTTAAAAGATCATGACCATCTGTTAAGTGTTACTTGAAATTATGCACTGGCATCTTGACTTGTTGACACACACACAAAAAAAAGGATTAAAAAAAACACAAACCAAAAGAATCCAGCCCCAAACTATCACGTATTAACATATTCGGGATTGAGAACAACTCAGATTAGTCTTCACTGTTCTCCTTCCCTTTTGGGGTCCAGAAGACCATTCCACAGGCTCTACATAGACACCTGGAGATGCTTCCAAACTTTAGAGAACCTGCATTTTGTTTTGCAAGCAGTGCATAATATCTTGTATTACTGAACAAGACTGCTTTAGCAGTGTCAAATGTAAACTGATGAATTTACTTACAATATGGTTCTCCAGCAGAAACTATATAAACCTTTCACCAGTAAGTGTTACTCAGGATATTTCTCCCAGTCAAGTCACAAAATAATTTTTAAATCAGTAGGAAACAAAGTAGGTGTTGCAGGAAACGCAGATTGTTTTGTTTACTAAGATGGCCATTTGTGCTGCAGAAGTCATGTTCCAGATGAAAGGCACTTTCAGCTGCTGTCAGGGGAAAAGAACGTGGAGAGCTACATTATGATGTGGTACTCAAGATGACAAGGTGACACGCAGGGGAATCAACGTGGCCCAGCAAGACTTCCTGCCGAGCGAAGCATTACAGATGAAATTGTCACAAGTGCACACAGTGGCTCCTGAGCTGACACCAAGTGACAGAGCAGTGTACTCCCAGGAGAGCAAATGTTGGGATTTCTTAGAGCATTCTGTGAACAGGGGCAGCCTGCATGCATTGCACAGAAACATACAGGAATCCTTTTATAAATGAGATAGCAAAAAACCCCATCCATCGCATTACAGCGCCTTGCATAAGCTGCTGGGCACCTCAGAGCATACCAATGGCTTCTCCAGCAGTGCCCGTGCCTTTGGGCATGTCAAAACCAGCAAACAGAAGGAAGTTTTACGCCTGCAACTCAGCAACTGAAAACCAGCAGGTTTCCCTGATACAGGGCTTTTCTTAGGTCTCAGAGACTGCCATGTTTTGTATTTCTTCAACCATTAAACGAGATGATCATTGACTCCTTTTGTCCTGTGCAAAATCAAATGCATGGATGATTCTTAACAAATAACTGCCTCTCAAAGGGAAGGCAGGAATGCTGGACTCCAAGAAATGCCTTCAATGGTTTTAACTTTTAAAAAATAACAGGAAAGAATGTTAGAACCAACGGCCTAATAAGGACTGAGAAACAATATGCAAAGAAAATTTGGGGTGTCACCATTGTTCATGACAACAGTGTTGGGACAAGGACAGGCTTGCAGCTTGACTCAGGGACACACTGTCACAAAGAGTGGGACACTGGCTGCAGCAAGACCTGGTGAGACAGAAGCCTGGTGCAAATGGACAGACCAATGTTTAGCGAGAACATTCAAAACAAAGCTCTGCATCTAAAGGAAAAAGTGTTCTCTGGAATACAAAGTCAACAGCTTGGAATGAAAGGTCCAAGTGCAGAGAATGCTCAAAGAGACAAGACAGAGCCTGGCCTGTAAACCTGTATTTGAAAGAGACACTAATCCCATAGCACAGGCTGGGAGATAAATAGTAAATAAATAAATAGACTGGAATAAAGGAGCCAGTGAGAAAGCTGTGGGCAATAAGTCTGCTTAATGGACTTAATAGTGAGGGTGTATTTTTCTGGTTTTTTTTTCTTTTCTTTCTCCTACTTACCAAACTCATCCACACTACGTTTCTGGACTACATTAGTCCTTATAATTTGTAAGGTTCCCTGATATCAACTTTAACATATCAATAAAGCACACCCCAAAATCAATTTCTCTACTAGGACGTTTTGTTAAATTAGCTTCTGCTTATTCAAGACCCATAATATTTATGTGTTTCTGACTCAGACTTAAACCCTACACCACACCATATCAATTATTCCCAATTGCATGCTTTAGACAACTATTCATTGCCACTGTAGTCTCAAAATGTACTTACACAGTTAAAATTAAGTACATGACTCTACTTTTGGACTGAGGTCACAGTTTAACACCCTGAGATTGATTCTGTAAATCTACACATTGAAAACGCTACCAAATAAAGCCTTTCTTCAAGGGAAGGAAGGAAAAACCAACTCTGGGTCACTTTGCAAGAAGATGAATCCAGTTATAAAATAATAATAAAATATTTGAGCAAGCAGATTGCTATTTAGGAGAACTCTTAATCACCTGAAAATGTTCTTTAAACATAATGGTAAAGCAACTGGCAAGTGACAAGGACTGTTCTGGAATCATAATAAAGGCTATTGGGACTACAGCAAAAGAAAGAGAATTCATTTAGTATAGCAGCTGATAAGACCTTTCATATGCACTAAACACAACTGAAATTCTTATTTATTGCATAATCAAAAACATGTGTTCCTCCTCTGTGCTGCTAGCCACCCTAATACAATACAAGTCTTATGAGTATTCCAAAAAAATAGCTCTGGTTGAAGGAGGGGTGAAAACGGTGATTTACAAATGACCCTTCTTTCCAGGTAAAATTGAACAGTGAATTCTCCATCTTTTCAGACACTATGAAAATGTCACTCTAGAAGAAATAGAGATTTTTCCATGAAAATTGTAGAAGTTGCAAAGTAGAGAAAAAGAGTGTCCTTCATTCTAGTCATAACTTTTCTCCACAGACTGTATCAGCATGCTGTAACACAGAACCTGCCTGGTGACAGAAAAGGAGTTGCTGAAAACACTGCTAAGTTCTCTGAAAGGTGACTCATTTTGGAGTAGGCAGGCACAACTAATAGAATAATAGTTCATTTTACAAGGTGATCTAACTTAAACAGTTTGACAAGATAAAAGGTTGTGTGGCAATACCTAGTAACTTTGCTTTGGCATTAACAGAAGAATAATATAGCAGGAAACTGAGCATCTTACTTTTAAAAAGCAATTCTTGCTTCTTTATTGTCTTGCAAACAGCTTATTCTGAATCAGTCATAGTGACATTTATTTCCTTCTCAGTTATCACCAGAATGTTTGACAGCAAAAGTACATTTTAATCTGTTGTGCAAATGCTTAGAATTCATTTATATCCTAAAACTGATTTAGTCAATTTACCTTAGTACTCACACAAACTTTTAAAAATAGCTGTAGACCTATTTTCCTTCTCACAGATCGACAAAATTATTTTGCAGCTCATTTAATTTGTCACAGATACTGAAAGGAATGGCAGAAATCATATACTTGTCTGTCATATGGACAAAATTTGACTACAGTTCTGTTCCTGTTCAGGACTCCAGATCATTTTCTCCAGTTACAGTTTTATAAAGAATTGGAATCTGGGCTTGATACTAAACAAAAATTCCAGAAAGACTAAACCTCAATTACTGAATAAAGCTACTGGAAATTTTAAGTAAATTCAAATATTTTCCATGTGGACACAATCAATTTTCAAACATTTCAGCTAGCTGATATGCAGAGCTATACAAAGAAAGATAGCTTCCAGTCCTCCCTATCTGCCAGATTGTCACACAGACGACTTCAAATGTGGGACAAAGTCTCTCTGATGCACCCTTCAGCAGTCCCCAGCCTTGATATACCTGGGCCTTTACTTTTTTCCTTACAGACATCAGACCCACCAAAGCTGAAAATCTAAAGCTTAAGTTCCATCATGACAGACTAGAGGCATGAACCATGAACTAGAGAAAATGAAACAAAAGTGGGAAGGGGAAGACTTTCCCTCAACATGTTGCAAGCACAGAACAGGACCCTCCCTTCAGATTTCCTGGTGTGACCCTGGCACTGCAGAACCTGCAGTGTGCCCAAGGACCCAGGAACAAGGGTGGTTCTTGTTCAGCCATCTCTGAGATGTGTCAGGGTTTCTCTGCTCTTTTGCTGCCCCTCACACTGAGAGCTCCCTTCTCCCCTGCCTTCTCTCACCCATCCCACTGAGCCTTCCAGCAGCTCCACGGTGGTCCAGGGTCACCCAGGGAGGACAATCCCGAGGCACCTCCCAGCCTGCAAGCCAGCCTCTGTTACAATTGGCATAAAAGTTAACAAGCTAGAGCTGTTTTAGGAAGGTGGTGATGACAACAGGTCAGAGCAGAGCACACTGTACACACTTCCACTTGATTGCTCCCATCAGCGTCTCCCACTTATTTCAAGAGCTCCTGTCTCAGGAAGTGCCACCACCAATCCTGCACTATCTGCCTTACACTAAAGCTTTTCTGGGAGGCTGTAAAATACCTGAGGTTAATTTGTTCACAGATTTCTTCAAACCTAGAGTGCACACTGGGCATTACTTGATACCTTTATGGACAACAGCAGGAAAATAGATTTGAGACTCAGGACAGGTAAGGGCCATCAGGGAAAACCAGATCAACATCAAAAGTTTAGAAAAAACCCAACCCTCAAAATATTCATTTTTACTCTGGGTATATATTCAGTACTGAATTTTCAAAGGAGCCTTAAAACATTATGAGATCTGCTCCCTATTTCCAAAGGTCTTCAAAATTCTAATCTTACCTAGTGGACAGAAAACCACTAAGTTCTGCAGCAACTTTGTCTTTAGAGGGTTTTAAGATGATAACACATCAAGCATTTGTCACAATGTCAACCCAAATTGATTTACAAAACTAAGATTTAAAATATGTTCCTTGCTTTAAGATCAAAAAAGTTGGCTATTTCCTACAGATAAAGTAAATCCTTTCTTGTTCTCTTTCTTCATTCATTTAAATATGTTGGTTTAGATACTCTGCTGATCAGTCATCACAAGTCTAATTAATAGATGTTTATCTAATCTCCAAATCCAAAGACACACAACAAACACACAAACACCACAACAAAAACCAAAACCCCACTAAAAACTCAAACCTAAAAAATCTAATAAAATGCCATAGAATTTTGAAAAAAAATTTAAAAAAAATCCCTTAAAAAATCAGCAAAAGCTGTTTAGTGACAACAGTTTTAAATAATAAAATTTACAAAATATGTATGCTTAAAAGCAAGGAGATGAGAAATTACTGACATCTTAAATCCTTCACTGTCCACATGAAAAACACAAACCTGATACTCAAAGATTTAAATGCATAATTCTTACAATACCAGTGAAATTTAGCCATACAATAAAGTATTGCTCTTTCATTATTCATCACAGACTATACTGACAGCAAAAAACTCATCCAAAAAATAATATAAAAACTGCATAAGCACACAGTGACATGGTGTTAAGCATTAAATGGAATTTTCAGGACATTATTTCTCCCCTACTTAAAATTAGACGCTCTGATTACTGCATATATAATTTCTTGAAAAAAGTTATAAACTATTTTTTCTCCACAAAAACCCAAGTGAATGGAATTTTTGACTCCTCCTAACCAGTACATTTACAAAAAAAACCAAAAAACCCCAAATACCACATATTTGTATTAAAATGATATAAACTATGGCAAAATGCAAGCTGAAGTTAACATCACTGTGCTTTGTTTAAGTATCCACCCAGACACCTGATATGATAAGAAAAATGTCTCACGTGGCAGATTATCTTGCTTTTAAGTGCTTATGTGATGCATAAGTGTTACTGGTCTCACTTAGCAAATTTTAACTGTCTTGCAGCTTTGTTTTTATCAGTAATAGGTTCTTTATGAAGCAAATAGAAGACATATGAAAGATTCAATTATGCAGGAGCACTTTCAAAGTTTAATTTCAATAATATGATCCTATATAAAAATGAAACCAAAGCACAGCTCCTTAGCACATATATGTTTAATGCTCAAAAACATTTTTACTGGAAGCAGAACAGGAAGAACTTTAGGTGACTTAATGATAATCCCCCTCTAACAATGGATATAATTTCACAATAAAAGTTAGCATTTGGTAAATTCAACTATAAAATATACCCTTCTCAAATGCATGACATATGCCTACAGCAATATGTGTGTGAATAAATGGAAATCGTCAGTTTTGCTGAGAAAGCAAAAAGAAAAAGTGAAACAAATGAAATGAAGGAAGCAATCAGAACATACTAAGTGAATATACTGGCATAACATTATCATGTAGATATTTTTCCAATTAATTTTTGGGGATGCTATTTGAGAGACTTTTGTAAAGTCCTAATTAGCTGATCCAATGTCCTTTAGTTCTCATAACAATGGTAATTCATGAGACTTACTGCACACCAATTATATCTCCCAGTAGAAATGACTTGCAGAACTCTTTTGCTTTCCTATATTTAAATGACAGACACTACTTTGTCCTTCACTATTCCCTTGGCCATAAAAAATAGATCTCCTTGGATTTTAATGAGGTTAAAAGAGGTACAAATTATAACAGACATATAAAATATTGTTTCTGAAAATAAATCATTTGATAGATCATTTATAGCTCCTAATTTACAGAGATGTAAAGACTGTTAATATGAAATGTTCTGTGTGATAAAGAAGTTAACCACCTGCCTTTCTAGCTCTTCTGGCTTGCTCATATGAGCTGAACTTTGAGAAAATTTCTTCTTTTTAACCCTTTATTCATTTAAGACTTATGTCTGTTAGTTTTTTGTCTATTACATAAATAATTCATTCTGTAACAGACAAAATCAGGCATTATTAAAGAACTTGGGAATGACAGTGGGCTTTGGGGTGCTGGCTGCCTCAATAAAGCTCCTGCCCGCTGTCAGAGGCCTGGGCAAAAGGCAAGGGCTTATCCATTACACCCATTCGTAACACACAGCCAAGATACCACTGAGCCTTGACCTAAGTGCCACACCCGAGCCTCTTGGAAAAACCTCAAGGAGTGGTGACCAAACCTCTTCCTGGGAAAACCTGTTCCAGTGCTACATCACCCTTCAGGTGAAGATATTTCTCCTAATACCCGATATAAAACTGACAAATAATAGAAGAATATTTCTATGTCCAGGCGCTTCATGACACTACTTCCCAAAATCTTTGCAAATAAATATTGCAGATAAATATTGCCCTTTACACCCATTTTTCCCTCCATAAGATTTCCAAGAATGCTGTGGGCTTTAGACTGCCCAAGTTTTCTTTAGGAACCCCATTCCTTTAGTGACATTTTCTAGAGAAGCAGATGCATAACCATCGCAAACACTGTACAATCATCTTAATCTCTCACAAATTTACCATATTCTAGCCAAGAGTAGCTGGAGTCCTTTGTTACAAAACTGGAAAAAAATATAAAAGAAAAATTTTTGTAATGAAATTATTTTTTTGTTCTTGTCATAATTCAGAAATTTCCCAGAGCAATTATCAGCCACAATACTCCAGGGAGCAAATTAAGTGTTGCCTCTTGAGGGAGTCCACTTCTGTTCCTTTTCCTAAGGTTTTCTGCTGTACTTCAATTCACCAAAGAAAGATCCTTTAACAATCTCTTAATTTCCTTATTAATTAAATGTCCTGTAATATTTTGTATAGCCTTTATTGATCCCCTTTGTCTATTTAAGAATGCTAATCAAGTACCCTTTAGTTTAAAAATTACTTCACTGGTATCCCCAGAGAACTAATTCTTGCACTTTTTGTGCCTTTATGCCAGAACTGCAATTATATAATTGTGAGATTTAACAAATCTCCCATTATCTAGATATTTTCATCGAGGAACCCAATTTTTCTTTGCTGATTTTTTTTTTTTTTTTGAGAGAAACTAAACCTGATGGAATGTTGCTCAGGCAGGTGCAGGTCACCGAACAGCTTATAGCATATGTGCAGTTGATCATTATTGTACTTTATTCACACAGAAGCAGCAATGGATTAATTCCACTTTTCAGATCTGGAGGTCACTGGGAAAATAAAGTTCTCCTTAGGTAGTATGAGCTGCCTTCAGCCCACCACACCAATCAGTAACAAAGCATTAAAGTCTTCCTAGAGTCCAGACCTGCATTACCTCCCACAGCTGCACATCCCCAACAGAGACATTTGGCTTTCTTATGGGCTAAAGCCAGGTCTTTATTCACTCTCCTGGTTTAATATTACCATAAAGCATTATGGAAAAGTGGGGACTGCAAACAGCAGTGGCTCAGGATTGCAACAGAAACACAGCAATTTGCATAACACTAAATACTTATTGGCTCAGTGCCCAGTTTTACCAGTGTGAGAGGTTAAAGCTTTTGGACTGCAAAGGACAGGATATCAGGTACCCCAAATGCTCTGCACCTGACCAAACTCAGATCAGGGAGGGCAGGCAGCAACGACTGCGTCAGCTGAACGTTACTTCAGGGCTCTGATTTCTCGATGTGCTGTGCTCTGAAACTGCTCTTCTAAACATATGGCTTACCTAATTGAGGGTTTGGACTAGCACCAAAATTACAAACTGCGTATGCAGGCTGAAAATACAATGATATATGCATTACAGGAAACCAAAAATAGAGGATGAGACTGAGGGATCATAAAAGCAAAAGAAAGAATTAATTAGGAGGAAAAGAGAAGTAGTTAATTAAAATCATGAGCTTACAATCAGAGCTAGAAAAACTAAAACTAATATCCCAGCAACTCAGCATGCTCTGATTCACATCCAAACAACTCCAAACACAGCTGTGAGAAGGAAATATGTTCCATTTGCCTGCTCTTGCAGGCATCCTCCCCATGCAGAGAAAATGCACAAGCAAGCAGTTCCAAAAGTGACTCTCCAGCACTCTGTGGGGCGTGGAACACCCGGTGAAACACACTGCATCCGCCTGGGAGCTGTGCTGGAAGGGCTGCGTTGCACAGCTCGAATGCTTGGCACAGCACCCTGATAAATGTCTACTAATGAAATTCACTTCACCAGAAACACTGACTGCAAACAGTTTAGAATCAACCATTACGTCACGATTCCTTACAGATATTGATATAAACGTGACAGCTGTTTACCTCAACAGCCTGTTCTGAAACGTCTCTCGTGCTGATAAGAGTCCTGAATTCATGTGAATTTTTTTGTTTTGACTACAAGCAAAGTTTCATTTTCTCTTCATGTTATGCAGTTCATTTTTCAAGCATTAAACCTTAAGTCAATTGCAAATAAAAAATATTCTCAGAAATGTAAGTCACAATGTTTTGGGTTTTTTTTCTATTTTTCTATCTCCTTATTGGGTTTGCTTTGAAGGTTTTTCTGCTAGTGCAATTTCTTTCAGCTCACTTTTGTTTGATTTTTCTGAAACTTTCAATGCATTATTAAAAACAATCTTTACCTGGAATACATAATTACATGGGGGTTTTTTAGTCATATTAGATGAAAAACTCAGATTATGGAGTATAAAATGTCACTTTTCACGTTAAGCAAATCCAAATCCTGTAGGCAGGCAAACTTAAAAATTTGTCTTCCACACCAACTTTTTCTCATTTAGAACAGCTAAGCAGAAATTACTAGAGTAACATGGTATTAAATATTACTACTTTTTCCTGCATTTTTGTGGGCTGAGGAATGCAAAGCAGTTTCATTTAGAGGACATCACCCCTTAAAATACAGTGACAGATGGCAACATTGCATATATATGTGAGAAGAATCAGGTCCAAGCACAGAGAAACACAGTATCCCAATGCAGTAAACAATTATTCTTTGTGTTTTTTGTGTTTGCTTTTGAGAGCTCCAGAAAGTACTAGGTAATACTAGAGCTAGCACTCGAAAATGCCGTCAGCAAACACATGGGAATTAAGGAGATTGCCTAGGAAGTTTAGCAGCCCACCTCCATGGGAAGAAATGGAGCAGCTTGAGAGGAGGCGATTGCTGAAACTCTAATTGACTTCACAGCACAGCACATGATTGTTACAGGAATTCTCCAGGCGAGACCTTCAGCCAGTCCCAGAGATTCCCTCAGGCAGCCTGTGCCAAGCATTTACCACCTGACAGGCACTCCTGGATCCTTCAGTGCTTCCACAACATTGAGAGAGGGACAGGGGTGTCTTAGCAGCTTCCCCAGGTAGCTCCTGGTTTAGAAGCAAATTCTACCCTTTTTCGGTAGAGAAGACACTTTGTCAGAAGAGACCTCCTGCAGATGAAAGAATTGTCCCATATGGCTCTCTCCTGGTAAAACAGTGTGATGTTTTGCACAGAACTTCAAATAATCAAAGGAAACATCACACACAAATCGGAGTCATCAGGCAGAACCACAGGCCAGCTGGATACACGAATTCAGCAGAACAACAGAACTGTCCAGGGAGTCTTAGCTCAATCCATCAAGTCACCATGCCAGGATCATAAGATTATCTAAATAAGCTTCTTATTTTAATGAGCTCCCACTCTGTGAGTTCAATACAATCAGCCCTCGAGAAGTTTCAGGTTCTCCTGAGAATCTTCAGACTCTTTTGTATTGTTTTGGCCAAAGGTAGTTGCAAACATCACGTGACTTATTCCTCACTAAATGATTCAATTCACTGATGGACAATTGGAAAATATACACAACACAAATCCATAATTTGTTATTATGGACAAAATCTAGGTATGTGAATGTATATGGGAGTCTGAAAAGTAATTGTTCACAGCAGAACAAAATGAGATGGGAGAACTTTCTGAACAAGTATAGAATATAGCTTTTATCGCTTTTACTAAAAAGATAGAGTTATTTAAAGCTGATCCTATATAAACTTGGAGGGTGGAAGCCTGAAGGTGAGAAAAACATAGTGCACAAGAGCATTACACCATGTCATGGAAACAAACACTTGAGAAGCAGAAAATGCTTGGTTTCTAGTCCAAAGTCAAAAAGAGTTAAAGAGTAAGTTGTGACATTGTAATATGGACACGAGTCCACAAAAGCTGGTGGCAGGTCTAGAAAAAGGAAATGAAACAAAGAAAAAACCATTTATTTTAAGGTGAATTGCAAAAGGAGAAACTATTGTTGACTAAGGTGAGAGAAGGATTCTCTCTTCAAAGTAATATTCTCTGTGATGCTTGAAAGGTGCCTGGAAGTATTTTACACTGCAAAAGTTTTGAGATATAGTGGTTTGGAGAAGAGGAGCAGGATAAGTGGAGGACAGTTTACACCTCGTTTTTCATTTCAAAAGAGTTTAGACTTCAAAGATATTATCATAATGCCTGCTTATTGGGTGGGGAGGGTGTGTTCTTTAATTGAAGTTATGTAAGCACCAAATACTTAGGAGTGGGGTTCTTTATAAACATTCATTAAGTTCAATTTGTATTAATAAAGGGGAAAAAAAGTGTAAAACCTGACAGTCAAAAATAAGACAAACTAGAAAAATTGCATTTTCTTTCACTGCTCAAAATTCAGTATCTTCTGGTTTTCACTAGTGCATCCATCCAACTTCAAAGATCAGAATTTTAAACAGTGATTATCAGTATATTTGAGAGCACACCCTTAACGACACCAATTAAAATAATTTGGTATAATTGGAGGGGGAGACTTAGAGAGTTCTATAGTTTTAGACTACCTGAAAAATCTCAGTTGTCCAATTAACCTCAGACTCAAAACAAAAAACAAACAAACACAACCAAATAACCCAAAACAAAACAACAACAACAACAAAAAAGACCAAAAAAGCATATTCCTACTTGCAAAACCCAAACACATTTATATTTCAAATTGTTTGCTTGAAGCTGTCCAGGCTTCAGAGCTCTGCTCCTTTTCCAGTGCTTACAGTTATTTAGCGAGCAAGCCGTGCACTGCACACAGCACTTGGCCAGCTGAGGATTTTGTCTGCCATTTCCAAAGTACACATGGCCTGTCATTCAGGTATTCCACTTTGGAGATAGTAAAAGCTGTGGCTTTTTATAATTTCTGGATAGAAAATACTTCACAGTCTCCCAAAAGTCAAAACAGAGAAATGGAAGGGTGTAATTCTCCATGTTTTCTTTGGTGTTGAGCTTACTCGACATAAACAAGATTCATGATCTAACTTCATTCTCTACCAGCTCAACTCTTTGTAGCACTCACCCAACCTTTGTACTCCAGGCATAAAAAGCTAAGAACATATAAATACTATTTAACTCGCATTATTATAAGGATCAAAGAAATGCATTTCAAGGTATTGCATTTTTACTGTTCCAAACTTGAAGTTGCAAGTACAAGTCAATTTTTTAAAATATTAATATTTAATTTTCTTCAATTCAAATAAAATGCCTGCCTCACTGCAAAAGCATGTCAGGAAAAAAAAAAGTAACTGTAAAATGAATCAGAATCTGAGCACACTTATTGAATGAGAGACTTGGTTATTCTAATGTCTAAGGAAGAAAAGCAGCTCATTTGAGCCTCCTACTAAGATGTAAACAGGGTGAGTTAGTAAGACAGAAGCAGTTTGAATAGTAGAATGGAGAAGAAAGTAACTCCTTTACTGTAAGGGGGGGGGGGGTTAACCAAGCAAATTCAGGATTTTTCCTGGGAGAGTTAAACAAAAACATTAAACAACTTGCACTGTGTAATTTCAGTGTGTCTCTAGACACAATCCAAAAACAAAAAAAGGTATCTGGTAAGAGCATTATGAGTTGGACATCAGGGGAAGAACCTCTGTCTGCCCTCCAGTGTTCTAAAAACACTGATTGTGGTTTTGAAAAGATCCATTATTGCAATAGATAAACAAGGCTTTCATAAATTTATGCACTAGATAAGCAACATTTATCTATACTTTTGGTCTTTCGCTATTTCAAATCTGTTATTTGATACCTGGTAATTTGCTTTGTGACTTTATCAATGAAAGCCATAGTTTATAAATGACACATAGAGGAAAAACATCCTTTTAATGGAACACAGCTAAGCTTTTTCTCTTTTTTCCTGAAGACAAATTGACAAAAGACAAGTGAAGCACACTCAGCTGACAATGATGCAAGAAGTATAGGAAACAGACTATGAAACAGGTATTTAACTGCTTTTCTTTTTAGACAACAAGGATCATCATTAAAGAGAAAGATAGTAAATCATTGCAAAGAAGGCATGTGCTGTAAATCTTCACATCCTATCCTATGATTTAGAAAAGGAGATGGAGGAAGAGAGATTTAAAAATGAGAGGAAGTCAACAATCTGTACCAAATGGCTTGGAAAGAACTGGTTATCCTTCAGGGAGGGATAATTATCTCTGGCTATATCCATACTGTCTTCTGCTGGCACCAATGTGTTCCACAGTGTGAAACAGATGGTGCACACTCTCAAAGCTTCATGGTCTTACTGGGATAAACAAAGCCATGAAACACAGGAATAGATTGTGGGGACAGAGAATTTTGTATCCTGAGAAGCTGAGCTATAGAGAGCTCTCATTATAATTCCTGTGCAAGTCCCATTACTAGAGGAACATAATCTTTGTGCTCACATAAGAATGGGGCTGGTTATCTCACCTCTGACTGCAGCCATCTGCTGCATCAGAACACAGCAGGTGACCAAGCACCCTGGAGAACCACTGGGCTGCTCTTTCCTCCAGTGTGGCTGATGGAGAGGTAATCCCAAGAAATTGTCCCAAAGCCTCTTTAGCTACTCCCCTCCACTCCGGTGAGAGCCCACCTGGAGTCCAGCTCTGGAGCCCTTGGTGTGGAGCAGACACGGATCTGTCAGAGGGCTGCAGGACCATAAAGGTGCTCAAAGGGCTGGGGCACCTCTCCTATGAGGGCAGGCTGAAAGGGCCTCTGGGGAGACCTTAACACTTTCAATGCTCAAAGGGGCTTGCAACAGAGATGGAGAGGCAATAGGACATGGGGTAGTGGTAGATTCAGACTAGGTGGAAAAAGGACATTTTTTTTACATGTAGAGTGGTGAAAAACTGAAAGATTTCCCAGAGAGGTGGTAGATGGGTCAGCTCTGAAAACATTAAAGGTCAGGTCAGACACCGGGCTCTGAGCAACCCGATCTAGTCAAAGATGTCCCTGTTGACTGCATGGGGGTTGAACTTTATGACCTTTAAAGGTCCCTTCAAACCCAAACCATTATAAGATTCTGTAGAAAACCACAAAATCAGAAGAGTTGAGGTTGGAAGGGACCTTTAAAGGTCATCCTGCCGAAACCTCATCCTCAAGCAGATTCCTAGAGAGGGTTGAGCAGGACTAAATATTCCCTCTTTGTGTGAGCAGGAGCTCCTGGTGGGTTGTAACCCCATGGGACTTACCAAACTGCTTCTTTTTGATGCAGTATTCATAGGAAACACAAAGAAATGAAAAGTAGAAAAAACTAACACTGTCTTAGTTACATAACACCTAGGAGTGACTACAGAAACCACCAAATGCAGACAAGGCTTTTCTTCAACTTGGCTTTCCCTTGAGAAGCTGTAAAGCCACACACTACTGATAAACGCTCTGTACTGGTCAATCAAAGTTTCTACCAAGATGGAAAGAGAAATAAGTTAATATTTCCTCAGAAGTGTTTGAAAGGATCTCAGAAGCTGAGCTGATGGCATAAGAAAAATCTTAAAAGATGCTGATTTATTCGGTATTTATTTCTTGTCTGTAAGAGACAGAATATCTTTGAAAGGTTAGAAATAAAGATAGCTTTCTAAAATAAACTTGAAGACACCATTCCACCTAATTAAATAATGCTATAAATCCTTATTTATGGGTGATGATATAATGCTCTTGTGGATTCTAGTAAAAATGATTGAAACAGCTCTCAAACTTTGAATCATGACATCAGCATTTGGGCAATGTATTACTTAAAAATTTTCCATGCTTCTAAGTCAGAATATTATATGAGAGTTTATGTAAATTTTAAAATATCACATTGACTACAGAATTATTTTATGCATTGAAAAATCTATCAAATTTTCTGAAGGGAAGACACTTGCAACACAAAACAAAAATATAAATATTTGACAAATTTAATAACTGGGTGATCAATTCTAAGTCTTGCAGAGTAGCATGGAATTCAGCAGTCAGACAGATAATAAGAGAGAATTTTGAATTATACCACGAGGATGTTGCAGATCAGATGGAAACAATACTGCCATTAGATACTGTTTTTACAATTACCTTTATCCTCTGGTTTTTGAATTAAATAATAAATGTCTGCCAACCTCTTCAGTTTAACATTATTTAATGAGTGCAATATTTAATGAGTAGCTTACATAAGTATGTGTTAAATTTATAATATAAATAATTTAAAAATATTATTTCTATTTAAATTTAATATAATAATTTGTGTTATTTATTCAAATTTATAATATAAATTATATTTAACTCCTTAGTTTTGTTACCCCAGAGTTATTTTAGCTGGAATGCTACTGAAAATAATTATCTACTAGCTATTGCTAGCAGTAACTAGTACAATAAGACACTGGCATTCTCCAGAACTAAAAAAGAAGGTTCAAGAAGAGAAGATACTATTCTAGGTAAAAAAGGAAAAATTTCATATCAGATAATTGGTCATTCTTGTTCCAGATAATACCTTCAGGGTTTTATTTCTCAGTGGTTTACATTAACGTTAATTCAAGAATGAAGTGTTTTCCTGGAGATTAAACTTCAACTCGGCTACATTCTGTTGGCTCTTCTATCACTTTCCTGCTATCGGAAGCCAGGCCCTTGGATACCACTGAGTGGAGAGGAAGCAATGACAAACCCAGGGTGCTCGGGGCACCCTCCCATGCCCCTTTAGGGCGCCTTTGGGAAGCGCGGGTGGCTGCCGGCACAGCGGTGAGCGAGCACTCACACCTGAGCAGTGCCTGCCCCGGATAGATAGCACTGCTTGAAAACACTTCCTCACAGCTGATTCCATCTTTGCAGTGCCAAAACCCTCGGCTGCTCTCAAGGACAAAGCTCACGGTGCCAAGCTGTCTAAAAGGTGATTTCCTGTAGATAGAGGCTTTCCCCCTGCTTTAAGTTTAGAGCCTTAAGGTAATTAAAAAGACATATATGGATTAGAGAATACAAAGCAAGCATGAAACTCTGCAACAAGCTGGGTTAACACTCAATGCTTTCTCAAAGGATTCAAACCTAGAGTGCTCCACAGTGCGGCGAGGTTTTTATGAACTCATACACCTAAAACTGACATAATGGAGACAACTTTTATTGCTACAGAAGGTTGGACCTGCTGACACATTCAGTCTCCCTTGCAGAGCTGTTTCATAATAAGCAGCAGGTCAGGCCATGGCAAACTGCTGATGCTGTTCCTGGCACAGAGAAATGCCCACTCTGCACAGGAACAGCAAATGCCTCCAGCCCCAGCTGCAGCCCAAAGGCACTGCTGTGCCATAAACACCTCCAGCTGCTTGCTGGGGGCTGCCACACACAGGTACAGCTTACAGGAGCTGCAAAACCTGCAGGACATCTCATTTGTCTGAAACCAGACCTGTGGACATGAGGAAATGGGATAAAATTCTCAACATTCCTGTTCTCAGCATCGGGAGGTACTCATTTAATACAGGATTGGTATTCAATGGTATTGCTCATTTTTCCAGACCAAAAAGTTCATCTTGTGAAAGGTATGTTCCCTCTAAACTTTAGAAATTACTTTACATCTTGGCAGCTTAAACACCACCTCATTTCTCCCTCCATATAAAATGATCCTAGTCTTTCCTTACCCTTCACTTTAATTATTCAACAAATCAACACCTTAATTGCATGAGCAGAAATCAGCCAATTTACACTGGATTTTCCATCTACAACACTAAGGATAAAAATATGAGATATACTTTATAAGCGATAGGAATAGAGGTTTTTCCATTTCCAGTTTTCCTGTGGATGAATACAGTGAAATGATATCTTGTAATTTCGGCCCATAAAAACCCAAAAGGGCTCTGTGCAGAGAAGCCTTCATATATTATCTATTTATAATTTTTCCAAATATATTTGTTTTGAAGAACCTCTCTGTTCCTGCTCACTCCTTCTACTTCCTTAGGTAAGTTGTTCTGGAGGAGGCATTCCTCTAGGCCTAGGTAACCACATTTCCATTGACTGCTGAATTTCCATCACTGATGTGATGTCAGCTGAACCCAATAAATACATTAATTGAAATGCTGATTTGAAATGCTGATTGATGGATTTCCAAGCCATCAATGGAAAAAAACCTTAAAGCCATTTTTTGAGAGGACATAGTTCCACTAAATCGGGATTAATAATAGCCTTTTTTCACATAAATAATACTAATACAGTCAAACAAACCAATTACTTAAAGAGCTACACAGAATTTTAAATGTGTTTAAAATTCTGCTGGAAAGCCAAGTTTTTTAGATGACATCTGTGTTTCCAGACCCTTTAAAGGCTGTAGGATAACCAGTAGATTTTAGCACTACTCAAATAAAAGTATCAAGAGCAGGCTAAAGGATAGGCTGCTGGCGCTGAAGTACATCATGAAATGAACTTATTCCTGTGCTTAATGAAATGCTAAACTAAAATGAAACCTAGAGTCTTAAATAATTTCTGTTAGAACTAATGAGGAGAGAGAAAATTTAAACTATGGATTTTTATTTGTGTTCATAGAAGTTAGAGGCCTTGGGGCATTTTCACCTATGAATTCAGAATATTGTTTCACTGTTGCTGAAAATTTCCCTTTAAAATAGTATTTCAATACTGAAATTACATTTTCAGACGTCAAAATAATGTCAAAGTCACAATATTTCTTATTTTTTAGGACTAAAGCCCTTCCTGCTTAAGTTACAAATGAAACCATACCCTCATATCTTGATATATCAGCACAATATGCAAGTCAAATGTAATTACTATAGATTTGCTAGGTAACTTTCACAGTTCCATCACCCACTTGTTCCAAGTGTCACTTCATGTGTATTCATGTGATGTATCACAACAGTCCTGCAAAGGGAAATGTGGATTTCTTACAGACACTGAGGATCTTCTCATTATTTTGTAGTCAATAAATACAAATAGACAGCCCTTTTTTTTTCCTAGAAAAGAAATACAGTGTATATCATTATGATACTCTTTGCATTAATGTCATGAAATGAAACCCTTTGCAGAACACTTTTTTGTTGATTGAAAATCCCTGGAACAGTAGCACATTTTTATGGGTTTCAACTCAGGAACTTGCTCAAAGTCACAGCTTTATAATAAATGTACACTTCTTTTATGAAGGCAGGTTGCAGGTGTTGGCGTTCATCTCTCTCTTTATCATTACCTATATTACAAAGTGAAAAACCATTCATATTCTTGTTTCAAAGTGCAGAAAAAGGTTCTGCCCAGGGTGACCCAACTTTTAGTAAGGCTCATGAATCTCACAAGGAGAAAAGAAAAATGGAAAATTTCTTCCAGTCAGACAACAAAAGGGAATATTAAAGGCTTGACAATAGTTGATAAAAAGGTCTACCTAAATCTTTCCTGTTCAAAGATAAGGGTCTTTTTATGGTATTCTTATTATAAAAACGGTAAAAGTGCATTTCATCAGATTTTCATAATTAAATCTCTCATTGTAAGGTGCCAATCATACATTAGAAGCTCTCTCTACAATGTGAAGAAAATTATCCTGCAAGCCCTTTGAGTGGAGTTTTTTCAGTCACAAATAGAATGTAAATGACATGCCTTGATAATTAAGAAACCTAGACTCAGATTTCTAATATCATTATTATCATTCAAATTCTGAGAAGGATATTCAATGTCTTACACCTCAATGAAGAATTTCAAAGGATCAGCCATTAAGCTGACAAATACACTGATAAGTGCTTTAAAATCTAAGCCCCATTGAAAATACCATCTGACAAACCAGCATTAAGAATGCTAAAAATTAACATTTTTTTAGAAAGTAAATAGAATTCCAACTTAAGAAAAAAAGTAAACAATAGACAATTAATTTATGCTAATGAGTGACCCCAGTGTATGGGGTACTTTGCATTCCACCCAGAAAAATTACAAGTTTTAAACTATAAACTATAATCTGTATATAAATTATAGTTTGGATTGTTTAAACATAGGTTTAAATGTATCACATGGGACAACGACCTCTTTTTAATCAAAATAAACCTTCAATGGGACTGTTCAGATATTGCAAAGTTTTGCTGAAGGAATCTGTACTGTACTGAGGGATGTGGGCACACCCTGGACACCCCCTGAGAACAAGCTGCTGATGCCCAGGGCACTGCTCCTGTTTTCCTGACACCATCCCTGCACCTCGTGTGTTGCAGGCAGCATTTGAAACCATTCAGCCACTAACAAAGAAATCCCTGTGCTGCTGCTGTGAATTCCAACACGATGTACCGGAGCACCTGTTCTACCAGAGTCTCCAATATTCAAAACCTTTTCTATTCAGCTGTATCCAACATTTCCACAGGGGGCAAACTTGATGCACATTAAGGCATCCCTGCTCACAAATTTCTTCTGTTTGCTCTGTCTTCTTCAGTGTTGCTTTTTTTTTTTTTTCTAAATATCACCAAGTATGTGTGTACAAATAGAAAGCATTCTCATACAATCAAATTATCTACAGCCTTTATAAGAAGCACCATTTCAAGCATTAACTACCAGAATTTTTATTAGGAGATTTAGTCCTTCCTCTGGCTGTAAAACTGTACTGATAAGACAAGCCTGAATTTTCAGTCTTTTTTTTTATTCTAAGTGAAATAGATTAAGTTCTGAACAGATAATGGTTCATGCAGAAAGCACTGAATTGTTGAAAAAATTATTCTACCAAAAATATTAGACACAATGTTGCCCTGTGAAAAAAGATCAGCAATAAAAAGTAATATTCAGAATGACGTAAAGGGTCAGACTTGGAGATATTTTCTAAAATTAAGACCTATTGCATTCAAAGCTGTATTATTATGTAGCTAATCAGATCTGTACTGGATGTTGATGGTAAAGTACTGCATAATGATTTCCAGCCCCCCATAAAAGTCTTGGTTTGATGTTGTTTACTACATTTGAATAAAACTTTTTTTTTTTTTTTTTTTTTTTCTTTTCTGTTCACATTACCGGGCTAGGCTTTTGGCAAGGGTGTTCCTTCTCTCAGGGCAAGAGGGAAAAAGCCTCTTTTGATGACATTTCCAGTGTCTCCACGCTATCACAATTCCAGCAGGGATTGTGCTCCAAGGGCACCCTCTATCTTTCCTCAAGAGCAGAGTTTAGCTGACTACCTTGGACTTAACTCCAGCTACTCAGAATGCAAACAACTTCATTTGTCTGTGTTTACTGGTGTTGCACCCAGGAACAGCAAAAGCTGCAGTGCATAAACTGCTCCTGCTCAGGCTGACAGATCCTTCAGGATCTTTCCAGACACATGCTGGTCTTCACCTTCTTGTCTGGAGAATGCCAGCTGTGACAAAGTATGCAAATTTAATTTAATGCTTTAATGGCTTGTGTCATATTCATTAGGGAGCATTCTTTTTTTTTTTAATTAACTTTGCAGAAGATGACTTCTGACCACTTTGAAGTTGAACACGTGTTTGCAATTCATAAACATGCCAAACTCAATACCCTGCTCTTTCTGCTGACAGTTTTTAGACATTACTGTCCTACAGCAGATGGCTGAAGAACCTAATAAAGTGTTGTTGTACAAAAATAAGCTTGGCCCTGGAGTTATCACAAAAAAAAATTCCAAAACAAAACAAACCAAACAAACAACCCCCCCAAAAAACAAACAAAAAACCCCACCAAACAAACAAAAAAAACCCAACTACAGAACTCCCTATCTAATACACTGATACAATTCCTGCAAAGAATTTAATGGGCTTGTAACATACTATCAAAAAGTCCTTCACTGGATCAACAACCTCTCTGGGCAAGGAAAGCTGCAAGAACAGTACACTCAGATGGCTTTCACTGAGCCTTGTCCCTTTGTGACCTGGGCACTGATAGAAAATTCCATCTCTTCTGGTTCTCAAGTATTTCCTTTGGGGCTCCTCCTGTTGAACACTTGCTCCACGCCCTTGAGTCATTCCCTGTGCCCTCATTCTGACTGCTTCCTTCACACTTCTCTACACTTCAGCTAGGGACAAAAGGCAAGCCTGGGCACAGAGTTTACTTGAGAACAATGGTAGAGTTCTTAGAAAAAGGTTAAAGATGAACTGATGGCTTCATGGAAATCTAAAGGAAACTCCAACTGAATCAGCTTCCTCAAGTTTGGCTTTACTGAAAGTCTGTGGTATTTTGGCATTTTCTGTTTGGTGGGTTTGGATTATTTTTAATCTGTTATTCATCATTTAATTACTTGAAAATCAGAATCATAATCCTTATCTTAAAACATCACTAAAAATGCAATTAAGCAGGCACGGTGGTCAATTTCCTCTTTGTTCTACACCAAAAAACTGCATATCCATGTTTTGACAATATGATTCCTGGGTGTTATTTTTCAGTTTTACTTTATCTCACAGTGCAATCACTGTGGCAAAAGCTGCCTTTATTTATTAAGTCAGACCAAATAATTGTCCTCTTTCCTGAAATTCTTAATTACAATGTAGACAGAAATCCTAAATTGGTTTTAGATTTAATTGTCGAGATGTTTGGTTTGGTTTTTTGTTTTTTAATTGTTATTATTATTCTGAGCTTCAGATCTGAGTAAATGTACCAATACTGTATGTTAGTTCAGCCTGCCGTTCTACAAAAAGCACCACAAAGAAGCAAAGACAAAAAGACTGAAAATTTCGAAAGGGACAGGATGCCATGGTGACACCACTACACCTTTAATGCAGAACTCACTGAGGACAATATTTGTGGCTGGACAAGCCACACTTGACACACAGAATGACATTAGGCTTTACAGTAAATATTCACAGATTATTTCTGAGCGCTCTGTGTGCATAATGAAAACTCTTTTTAACCTCTGAGAAGCAGAATTATTAAAATCACTTCTGCATGAATAACACTTATTTAAAAACCTGACCAAATCTTTACATTTTCCCTGCATGTGTGATTTGAGTGAGCCAATCAAATTTCAGCTTTTAGCTTAAACCAAAAATCTAATCAAGTGATAGCTAACATTTTTCTTCTTGCTGGAGTTTGCCTGACTGCATGTTTGTTTATGGAAGTGGTAGTGTTTAACTCACATGACAAATACAGAAATCTGCAGAAATATACCAGAATATAGCAACAAAACTCACAATCCTCTTTGGAACAACATATACATATTAACTAAGGAAATTTGGGAATACATTACCCAAGACAAATGAGTTGTTACTTCATTTTTTTAATGTTCTCATTGATATCTGGGGTCCCAGAGAAGCCTAAATGATGCCTGTATGCCCAAACTGTATGAAAATTGTACATGTATATGCAGTGAAGTAAGACAGCATCTAAATATTTAAGATCAGGTAAAAAAGCATTGCATAGCCCTTGTTCTCACAAAATAGTAAGTTTGTTTTAGTCAGGAGTTTGTCTCCTACTTCTAAATCAGTGCATTTATCTATTAAAAAAGCACACAAGCTCGTGCGATTGCCCTTCCCAAACACATTTTCCCAAACACTCTTTATCCCTATTTGCTGGAGTACTTGTGTAAGCACATAAATATAAATATTAACTGAAGAAAGGAGATAATAGAAAAATACAGACTTTTCTATTCAGTTTTTATTTCATATAGGATAATACCATCTTATGAATTTCCAGTTTAGGGTGCTGCAAACAGCAGCTTCATGTTTTGCTTTGTTTTGTAAACACAAAGCATCACAGTGGAGGACTTGAGTCAAAGACATCAGACAGAGAGAAATCCTAAAAATTAGACTTAATTAGCCTCATACTCTTACAGAGGTAGGAGCAGTGGCTACAGGAAGGAAGAAATTGGTACAGGCTGGGCTTAAACAAGAGCCTAAATGACCTCCCTGAGATGTCCCCCAGCCTCAGCCAAAGAAAGCATCATGGTAAGACTTCTAACACTGCAGATAGTTCTAAGAGAGATAAATGAAGACAGCAGTTAGTTTGTGAATTCACTGAGTAGACTGAGCCTTGAATTTGCCTGTGCAAAATGGTTTTTTAAATCTTAGATTAATGAGTAACTAACATTAAATCAAGGCTGGTAATCAATTAGAGCAGCTCCCCAGCAGTTACGAACAGATTAGGCTTAATGGCCTTATTTCTGCTGTCAGACATTCAACTTCTTTAAGAGAGACAAGAACTTTGCTAGATTTGAAAGAGAACAAAGGAAAAGAAGAAAAAATAGTAGAGGAACCACTCAGTTGCCATTTTGATAAATTCCAGGTGTTTCATGCTAATTACAAAAAAGGCAATATGAATATAATGTGAAGCAAGAGTCACCAAAAATGAAATCAATAATGCTAAAGATGCCTCAAAAAGACTGAAGTAGAAGTAATGATGAAATAAAACACGGTAATATGATTAATAGAAACACCCCAAAGAACCAAAAATAATATTCTTCTCTCATATTTGTTTCGGTTTTGTCTTGAGAGCAAATGAAAAATTTGGACAATATTCTGCATATAAATAATCTAGGAGGAATTAACACTCTAGTGCTTTACAGAAAACTGTGGAATTATTTCCATTTTTTTAAACTTAATTCTCAATGCTTAATGAATATATGCAAAGTATTTTTTCTCTATTTCTTAGAGCATTCTTCAGTACTTGAGTCTTCACTTTACAGCAATACAATGAATAAACATTTTAATTACTTTTACTTCTCTTTTTTTCAGCTTTAAAATACTATCTTAGATGTACCACTGCCAAGAAATACAAGCCATGTTCCATTTCTTCTTCTTTCAGGAGAAGAAACAGGTAACCCAGTCCTTACTATTTTCTTATTTCTTGTTTCCATAACATCCCTTCAGCAGAAGTTTTCCAGGAACAAGCTTGTTCCTAACAGCATCAAACATAACTAAACCTTGTTGCTAACAAGGATCAAATATAACTAATCCTTTTCACATGTCAGGCAAGGCATTTTTACTACAGCAGCAATATTCCTATGAACCACTCTGAAAGACCACAGTAATAAACTTTGAGGAATAAAGTCTCTTTCAGGGTAGTTTGTATGAGAGGCAATTTTCATTTTGTTTCTGAAATATGTATGAATCACAGTAAAAAAAAAAAAAGCTTTGTCCAGAACTTGGCCTGGACGTTCCCTCCTGTTCTCAGAGCCGTGTTTTCAAGGGGAAAAAGAAAAAAAAAAAAAAAAAAGAAAAAGGATGTAAACAAAATATTTGGCATATTTTGTGTCAGCTTTTTCTCCCAAAACAACCACTGTGGGTTTTGTGTCCCTAACAAAGCTCTTAGGGAGAGCCTCAGTCTCAGTTATTAGAATAAATACCTGATTTTTTTCTACAACCCAGGAATCTACAAATTCTTGGGACTAAAAGCCCACTCTCAGTTGTGAAAATCCAGTTTCCTTAACACAGCACCAAACTTGCACACAAACAGCTACCTCAGCCAACAGGCTCTTTCAGGAAATATTTTATTGCTGTAAGCATGCATCAAAATGGCATTACAATTCAGTAGAAGTTAGATGACTAATTCCTATCAGAACTCTGGAAAATTCCAATTAATGAGCTTGGGAACATTGAGGCTAATAAGTGAAAATGTAGTTATTTTTAGTTAAAAGGCACAGTGGTAATAAGGACCGTGAGCATCACAAAGTGCATGCAAAGCAGACATCAACGAAGCAGAAGTGGCCCACAAAACTCCTGTGGAGTGGCACAGTGGCCATTTCCTTGAATCCTTTTCATCAGCACTTGACTGCTTGTTTGTTCCAGCAAATTACATTTTGTTAGAAAATATCAGTTTCACTCGGTGGGAATGACAAAAGATCAATAAAGTCACAAACACAGGGAATGTATAATGAGCTCCTTCAGAGCTGGGAATATGGACAGTGTGTATGACAGATTGTTTCTGTGCTGCTGCACATATTGTGACATGCTAAACAGTACAGCTTTTGCACTTCCCAGCTTTCCTTAAAGGGGGAAAATTAGACCACTTCTGAAAAAGGTTTGGAAAAACTTCCGTATTGAAGTTTGCAGATTAAATAGACAGGGAATGTTCACAAAATTCTCTGCTTTTTTCTGGTTTTGTTCTGCAATGCCCGATGTGAAACAGACCAATTGAAACGTGTCCAACAAATTGAAAGCAAAATCCGACTGAGATGAACAAATGAAAGAACCCTGCTTGAACTGTAGGGAGTGTATTTTTGAAAACATCAAAAGTCACGCCTGTGTATCTTAAAATGAAATATTATGACAATCTCTTGCAATGATTTTGGCAAGTAAAGCAGAGGGCTGGCTATAAAATATAGCATGAAGGCACAACAGTCAAGACACCTCATCTATAATTCTTGGCCCTCTCTTCGATTAATCTCTTTAGCACATTGTATATTTACATGCCTCTCAGCTGTTTTAGCTAAACAGTCTCATTTAAGAATAATTTATCCAAATCAGAGCTTGCATTGTATTTATCTCTAATATTTATCCTTGCAGTTCCAGCCATCTCCCACACAGGAAAATTCTCAGATGCTTTTGAATTTACCAAGCTTTTAACTACATCCACGTTTTGATTTGTAAGTAGAACAAAGAACAGAACTTTATTTCTCTAGCCCATGGAAGATCTATTAAAATAAAATATCCAATGAGTCTGCCAGTGTTTTGAGGAAAAAAATTGTGAGATTGTAAATAAACTTTAATTTTATAAAAGTGGCATATTTTAATGCCCCTATAAATATAGCTCTAATCCATTAATGTGCAACATTTTGGGCATGTCGGGCAACAAGCTGTGTATTTAATGACATTTATTTTACCAGTTTCATAAGGCCTCTCTTGCAAGTATTCAAATGTTCCTCTGAAAACAGCATGTAAATCACTATAAAATTATATTTCATAGCAGAAAAAAATACTAGAAACTACAATAAAGGCTTGAATAGCTTTCTTGAGAAACCATCCTTTAATAAACAAAAGCACATGTAATTGTAAAGCAGCTAGCCAAATTTGAATTGATTTAATCTCTATAACATTTCACTTTCCTGACAATGCATTCCTGCCCATAAACTAAAAATAAATTTGGTTTTATTTTTAACCAACTATACTATACACTCCCATGAATTATTTACGTTAAGGATTTTTGTTCCCTTTTTGAGTTTTTCCCAAAAAATTGGAAAAAAGTACACTAAAATCCTGGGAGTCAAACAGAAGCCAGAGGTAAAGTAAAGGAAAATCATAAGTATTTTTAAAATATTTTCTGAGTCGTCTGTGATGTTTCTGCACACACAAAGTGCTTGGCAAGTCTTTTCTAGAGGATAGTCCCACCCCTTCAGAACAGAGTCAGCACAGTGACAGAACACTCTGATTAAAGGGATTACTATCAATATTATCATTATTATTACCTTCTGCGCATCACTATAAAACACCCAAGTATTCTCTGGTTAGTACACAAAAAAATAACACTGGAGTCTTTGGGCATGGATAAAAGCATATATGCAGTAATGAGGTGAATTACAGAGTGACTTCAGCACAACTACACTGCAGATCAGCCCTGAGCCTCCTGAAGACAGAGCCCACAGGCTCCATGGGTGGCTGGTCACTCAGCGGTGTCCCCTGGAACCTGCTGCAAGGGGCAATTGCTTGGTCCAGGGAGAGACAGAAGTACCATAATCCTGCAGCTATGTATGGTGCAACTACAGCAACTGTAGAAAAGGCTACTTTAATGAAAATATAGGAAAGATACATGGTAATAACTAGAGCTGATGATAGTTTTGGGAGACTTGCGTGTCCAGGAAGAACAATTTCCTAAATTAAGTCCTGAGTGCCTTGTAAAAGAGGAGGAAAATTGAGGGGTTTGTACTTTTTTCTTTTTTTAAGCCATAGGAATTCATATGCTGGTGATTGCTCCTGAAGGGATCAGAGCATGCTATAGAATAGGAATTATCAAATTATAGATTTCAACTTTCCAGAGGCAGAGTCAATCTCTAAGGTGTCAACATACTTTACAACCTCCTGGGCTCTTTAGATGGCAGCACAGCATATTAACAATCTGCTTGTCTGTTTTCCTCGTAGGCAAAAAATCTGCTTTCACTTTCCTGAAACAGGGTTAAGACTAAAGCAATTACAAGAGCTGCATCACTTAATTTTGATGAACTCTTCCATCAGGCTGCACAGGACTTCATGTGCTTGGGAGATGTGACTCCTGAAGGTATAGGGCAGGAGGTTTGCTAACAAAACAACAGCTGCATCTCACTACTTGGGTTAAACACCTGAGCACCACAGATGCTAAAGATGATTTGGGGCAAGCCAGTGATTCTTGAGGCTCTGTAGGATTGTGTTGAAGCAAATCTACTGAGAAGGAATACACTGTGGCTGTCCTGGATAATTTTGAAATTCATAACAAAGTTCTGAATGGGAAAAAAAAAAATCTAGCATTTTTAAACCCAAATGCTTATACTCAGTCTACATAACCAGCAAGTACCTTTCAAAAAAACATTTGGGTAAACTTGTAACTATGAATGGAAAAATGCTCTTAAACCTTGGTGAAAAAAGCACCAGAGACCACAACCCCTCTAAGAGCTGGGGGCTTTCACATGTAGAACTTGTCAAGTACAACTGACACATGGTCTCATGCTGCTGCCTTTGCTCCTTTCCTGTCTCATTTTTCCACAGGAAGATGCTGATGGAGAGGAGGAAGAATAAGCTGCTGGTTTTACAGCTCCTTGCAGTGAAATTGAATCAGTAATAAGAGTCTGCACTGGAAACAGAACAGGTTTCTCCTACTGCCACCTTCCCAAAGAACCCAACCTTTTCCAGCCACTGGGAGATATGGCAGGGAAGATGGGGACAAAAAGCACGGCAAGTTCAGTTCTTTTTTAGGAACTGCCAAGTTGCTCCAAACACAGCTCTTGAAAACTAATCTGGAGGGAATTTTCCTGCAATGGTGACTCATGCTTTTATGAAATTGTTTTTACAAAATCTGATTTCTCAGATAGTCAGTGTCATTTGGTGCTGCAGGAACAAGCATAGAAGATACCATGGAAAAAATTAAATGGAATTAATGAATGCAAAAGCAATTATCAAGATGCAAAGAAGCCACCCTTCCTTCTCCCATTAGCACTACTGTGCATAAGCAGGCGAGTATTTAATGTGCTGAAACTCCGGAGAGTTTACCTTGCACTGCTGTATTTCCTGACTGACTTACACCTTCTGAAATACAGACAGACTTCTTTATTGCCTTCATTTCCAAAGGAAGGCTCACGTGTTATTTCTGGCAGTTACTCAGCCCTATTCAAGTCACATCTGTGTCACCTCTTACACATAACACTCAATGTCTCTGCACTGTTACATTCCTGAGGTACATGGGGATAGAGAGGACACCTATCAGTAAGAGAAGTCACAAGGTGAGCATATAGTTCTGTTCTTGCTGTAACACTCACACCAAAACTGGACTCTTCCACTGCATTTCAGTCCCTGTGTGCAATCTTACAGCTCACTGAACAACAATTAGTTACAAAAGGAGAGAAGCATTTTGGTTGGAAAATACTTTTAAGATTACCAAATCATTAATTTTTTGCTCATCTTCCAGAAATTTAAATATATACAGTTCTAAGTATGTAAAATTGCTGAGAGAAAATATAATTGCCCTCTCAACTGAGCACGAAAGAAACTTGACCATAATTAAACAGTTTCTCCAGGCACTCATGGGTATCTTCTGCCATGTGCAAATGATGGCAGCCTTTACATCACAGTTCTTCTCCTACAGAAAGATAGAGATATTATTCCTTATTCTTCCCTAGAACTCCTAAATCTGTGACAGAAGAGAGAAAATAGAAGAGGGGGAAAAAAAGGGAAGTGTGCCCTCCTCACACCTTGTTTTTCATTGCCTACAAACAAGTCCCTCCCTCCCATAGGAGAGCAGTTCAGGTGAGCTACTCCATTCCTTCTCAGCTTCCTTCTCCTTCAAACAGGAACCTACAAATTACTGCTCTACCCCACCAGTCTGCTTTGCTCAATCCAGCTAGCAAATGCAGATAAATTCTAAGCTCTATTCCTTCTGAATCACTTCATGTGTGCTGAGGTCGGGGAGGAAGACGATGTGTGGGCAGCATTGCACACAACTATCCTCAACCAACACTTATTTCTACACCTGAATTTTTATACAGCAAGGGAAATTCATATTTACTCCCTTCTCACTTCTTGCCTGAATCCAAGATTCATGTCTTTCATGTCACAGATAGATAGAAACATTTCATAAACAGAGTTCGAGCCTGTGAAAATCAAAGCATGGCAGAAACAAATAAATGTGCCATAAATTTAGCCTCTTATCTCTTAATTTTCTGCATTACCTTTTGCATCCTTATCCTGAAGAGCAGGTTTTTTTCAACTCTAAGTCTCTCCAAACTTGTTTGGCACCAAAACATGAGGTACTCAGAGCTCCTGGCTGCTGATACCATGGTCTGTGTTCATTCTTCCATTACAAGCTGCCTGTTTTACCTATCCCCTTTATTTGTCCTCTCTTCAGTATAAAAAAACCAAGGTGGGCCAGAACAACTCATTCCATAACCCCTTGCTAGGGTGCAATCTCATGTCCCCATCTCATGTGGGGCTCTCAAATTTTGGCATCTTTAAATTTCCTTCAGTTGCTTTGTTGTTTTTTTTTTTTTTCTTGGCTTCTGGATTTTTAATGAAAAATTTGCTGAAACTAGAAGGCAATTTCTTATGAAAGTGTCATGGGATAACAGAATAAATTCTTACCCTATTTTAATTAGAACGTGAATCCTACTGAGTTTAATTATGTCTTATTATAAATTTGACAATAAGGACAACCTGCCAAAAAATACACATTTTTTGTTTGTTTTCCAGGAAAAGCTGTCACGGTCCATTTGCATCTCAGATTCACATGACAGCGTACTCTGTGATTTAAACTTTGTTTCATGAACTCATTAATACAATAAACAAACCTGACACACTGGGGCTCAACCCCCTTTGGTCCAGACAGGTCTAACACGTGAATTCCCTTATTCACCATTCCAGTCCTGAGGCAACAGCTACACCAGCTCAGGGTTTTCTGGGGCTACAGCATTTACTAGAATTGGACAACATGTACTGGAATAGGAGATTATTTACTAGAATACTTGTACATATTTTATTAAAAAAAGTAACAATTATCTTCTCATATTTAATTCCTACTACTTAGTAATTTCCATGTTAAAATGTATGATTTTATGCTTTATTTTTTTCCCCACAACACTCCAACAAAATTTTCCAGTTTCTAAACATAATTAAATGTCATAGATGTAGCCAATTCAGAAATATTCTAAATGTAAGAATGTTTATAACACTCTATATTACATCCTTATTGAAATTTCATGATTCATAGTAGTAATAATTTATTTACCTGAATTTTTTTCAATATGTTGATTAACAGAGAGCTAAATTTGTAGCTTCATAAACAGCAGTGCAGTAATGTGTACACTAGACATGAAAAATAATTGTTATAATAATCTTTTTACCTTTCAAATATAGAAAACATGAGAAGTTATATTTATGCTTTCCCAACCCAACTATTAAATAAAAAAAGATTGTTTTAATTTGAACTACATTTATAAAAAAATATATCCTGCAATTCCTCTCAATTAGTACCCTCGCTAATGGATTTAGCAGTCCCTTAAAAGCAATTAAATGGGGAAGTGTTACAGAAACAACTGTTTTCATTTGTAAGGCATTGGAATGGATCTGAAATTTTCCTATAAACAATATTTGGCAAAAAGAATCCTCTTAAGTATAAAAGAACGTGAACAAGCAACGTGTGTAACAATACAGCATTAAACTTATTACAGTCTCAAATAGGAAGAAATGTTAAGGAATAATAGAGGTGGAAAGTAATAAGAACTTCTTTTGGAAAGAAGTTTCTAATGAGAAACTCTGAGTATTCTAATTCAACTTCCTTGAGTATTTAAGTCACTTCATAATGTGCTTCCTATTCTTGCTTAGTTGATCCAGAGAAAGAAATTACATAAAATATTTAATATTTGGAGAGGGGGTCAGACTATTTATTTGATTTATACAGCCTAGCAATATAAATTAAACCAGTAAACCTCTTGACAAATTTAGATGTGAATTTAATGAATCATAGCTAAATGAATCATAGTTTTATTAAAAAATGTTTTATGTACATTACACATGATTTTCCTACACCTTTTTCCTCTGTTGACGAGTTTCATGTTTGGTAGATTATGAAAAGTAGATATAGGGAAAATAAGGGAAAGAAAGCATGAAAAGTTACTACTGTTTACTTCCTTGTCCAAACAAAGATCAATGCAAACCAACAAATACAATTTAAAAACCCAATACAAATAAACCGCAAAGCAGAGCCAGGAGTAACATCTTCATTTCAGCAGAGGTGGAATACCAGACTGAATAAAATTCAGCTGAATAAGATTTAGGGGCTGCCTTGGATTGAAAACTCTGACCCATTGTAGCAAAATGCTGAACACAAAGGTTTCTCTGCAGGATGCACCCAGTGCCAATGGGCTGGTTCCAGCACCTCCCAAGCAAGTCCAGGGGCAGTGGCTCATCCTCCAAAGCAGCCTGACAACAGCTCAGTACAGAACATGCTCCTGATCTAATCCTTCTGAAATGAAATCTCAAAGCAAAAAGAAATTATTTCCATACATGTTTTAAACAGCTCACATTAAACCCAGCATTATGGCACATAACAGTTGAATGGATGGGCAGAGTCTAACAGGATGAAGTTTAACAAGTCCAAGCGCCAAGTCCTGCATTTTGGCCACAGCAAGCCCCTGCAGCACTGCAGGCTGGGGACAGAGTGGCTGGACAGGGCCCAGGCAGAAAGGGACCTGGGGGTACTGGTCGACAGCTGGCTGAACATGAGCCAGCAGTGTGCCCTGGTGGCCAAGAAGGCCAATGGCACCTGGCCTGGATCAGGAACAGTGTGGCCAGCAGGACCAGAAAACCATTCTCCCCCTGTACTTGGCACTGGTGAGGCCACACCTTGAGTTCTGTGCCCAGTTCTGGGCCCTCAGTTTGGGAAGGACGTTGAGACGCTTGAGCACAGCCAGAGGAGGGCAACAAGGCTGATGAGGGGCTTGGAACACAATTCCTGTGAGGAGCGACTGAGGGAGCTGGGGGTGCTTAGCCTGGAGAAAAGGAGACTCAGAGGTGACCTTATCACTCTCTACAACTCCCTGAAAGGTGGCTGTGGTCAGGTGGGGTTTGGTCTCTTCTCCAAGGCAACCACTGACAGAACGAGAGGACACAGTCTCAAGCTGCATCAAGGGAAACACAGGTTGGATGTTAGGAAAAGGTTTTTTACAGAAAGGGTGATAAAATTCTGGAATGGTCTGCCCAGGGAGGTGGTGGAGTCACCACCCCTGGGTGTGTTTAAACAAAGACTGGATGTGGCACTTGGTGCCATGGTTTAGTTGAGGTGCTGGGGCTGGGTTGGACTCGATGATCTTGAAGGTCTCTTCCAACCCAGTCATTCTGTGAATAAATCCTCATACTGCACATATCCTGCACAACCATTTCCTTAGTATCAGTCAGATATTTTTGTAGCCTCACATCTCTATGTATCCAAACATCCAAGCCATCCCTATTTCTGCCAGGGTTCCTTCTCCTGTGCTGTGGGGCAGCAATGCAGCTGTTTCTCAGCTGTGCTGCAGCTGCACAGCTCCAGCCCAAGCCCTGATTCCAGCTCCCTGACCAAGTCACTGTAGGATCAGCCCTACTGCTCTCTATTTTCTGTGCAGTGACAGAATCGCTGCATCCCTGAACAAACAGCTGCATCCACTGCTACATGCTCCTCATTCTCCCCCATGCCAGCATGAAATGAAGATATTATGGAAGGTCTACTAAGCCGCTCTCTGTTTTATACATATATATGTATATATAATGTGATTTATTGTTAATGTAGGGAGTCTGAAGACCAGAGCACATCTTCCACTTTCAGATAAAGATGTGCTGCCAAACCACAGAGCATTTTCTAATTTGCTGTGCAGTTAGGTCTTGTTTACACACACAATATGTTTAATAAACACCAGGAGGCATCATAATGACCAGAATTAAGACAAGGGAGATTCCAAATAACCATGATTTTAAAAGGAGAAAATATGAGGATACTTTAGGAAATTGTATGCTAAATTTCAAATATAACATATGGACTTGATGTTTAAACCCCCTAATGAGCTCCTAGCAGTGTTCAGACTCAGAAGACCTTGCTAATCCCATTTTGTGGCTCTAAGAACCAGTGATGACAGAGACCACTTGGAGTGAGTTCCAAGAAAAAAATATTTCCCTGGCCCATAATAATGTATTTATTATTTTTAAGTAGCAAAACTCCCTCTTGCAAACATAATTTTTCATAATCCCAATTTAAAAATAATTAATTTCAGGACATTTACAAGTATTTCAACAACATGAACTGTGAATTCCTCTCCAAAAAGTAATAAAGACAGATGAGCTGCTGAGGAAAACAAAGGTAAATAGATCTAAGAGTAATGAAGTTAAGTGAAAAGGTAAAAATATTCATCCAGGGAAGTGAAGTGATGGCATTGAAATACATAGAACTAAAATTGTGGAACACAGGGGAACTATGTAACAAAGTACATAAATCAAGATCAGAGCATGTAAATCAGGCAGGAGGAAATAAGGTGGAAACGAGGACAAACACTCTAATAATAATACACTTTGGAACACATGGCAGCTAGTAGGAAAAAAAGCCATTTAGCTATTTAATTTGTGAAAAGGACTACATGCTGCGAGGTTTGGTGATAGATGGACAGAACCCACGAAAGAACTGTGCCAGCTCTCATTGCCTGACTGCTCTTCAGCTGTGCTTCCCAACAGGGAGAGCATTGTCCTCTGCAAAGATCCCCAAGTATTGATTTCTGAGAGAAATAAAAGGCATTTTCTCAGGTAAGCACCTCATAATTCAGCATAAAACAGAAAACTGCACTCTGAAAACATCTCAACTCTTTACTCAGAACTACAAATTCTGTGCTGGTTTAAAGTGGTTTGGATTTAGGCAAACGTGTAGAACAAGGCAGGAAATAAGGAAACTGACCCTGTGTGAGCAAGAAATCATCCAGATAGATCAATTCACTTATGCTGCCTCAGTTTTGGGGTTTTATTGATTGGTTTGAGGGGTTTTTTTTCTAGCAGAGATGTCCCACGTACCCAATCAACACTATCTCCATCAGTGAGGTCTCAGGTCTCCAAGCCAAAGTTTTTGGGGAGTTTTAGAATGAACAAGTCAGAATTCAGTATCTTCTACCTAATCCTATAACAAGTGCAGCCAGGAGTAACTTTGGGACAGACCCGTAAGAGACCCTGAGTACCTGAGCAGAAGCAGAATGAGCCCCACAGCCCTGCAGCATCTGTCCTTGTGCAGCACAGCTGGAAGCACTGTGCCGAGCCACTGGACCTTCCTCCCAAAGCACACCACCTCGCTTGCAGAGCAGGGAAGTAATTCCATTTGTTGTGCCGGACATTAAAGTGTTCTGACATCAGCTCCATTTAGCCTCCATGCTGACAGCTTGGTCTCAAGACAAGCACAGCTTAAAAGTGCACCTCTATTAGAAAGCACCAAGGTTTTTTGGATACTACAGTGCTTTTTATGATTTAGGATACATGGAATCCTTCCTCCTCCATGAATTTTTTCACTGCTGGAGACTACAGGAGACTACTGGTCTCCTGGGTAACTTGAAGGAGGCAACTGGATGGTTTCCAGAGTTACTCTCAACTCCAGGGTTTTGAATGGATATAGTAAAATTAGTTATAAAGAGACCTAAGAATTATTAAAATATAAAAACTACTTCATTAATCCTTCGGAAAAAAATTCTCTTGATGCTAGTTATCTTATCATTCACCTACAAAAATCTCTTCAACAAACAAAACCAAGCTGAGATTCTGGCCTGAGGTGCAACATGGTTCTCATTTAAGAAATCATTGCTCTTAATTTTGAAAAGCCTAAAGGCTATTAGGAAATACCAGTGCATGTGAATTGCAATAGCATAAATTTCTGATATGCACACTATGGAATATAAAACACTGAAAAATTTCAGAGCAATTCTTTATACAATATGTGGTCTGCACTCATCCTTCTTATTCAACTTCTGTGCAAGCATGATTTGGAGTTCAGCTCAGTCACAACATAAGCCTGATGGAATGTAATGACAACTCAGATTATATCTGGCAATTAACATTTGTGTTCAAATCAGAAAAATGCATTCATTCTAATTTAGGAATCTGGCAACATAAGGACAGTGGCATTTGCAGCACTGTCAGTTTTTGAAAGACTTTCTGACTGAATTTATTAGCCACATAAGAATAATAGGATTCTGTATTCTTAGAAATTATGAACTAAATTACATTTTGTTTCCTTGTTGATAGGTTAGTTGAATTCACCTTTCCCTCCAGAAGTATTCTCCCTCTATAAGATAACAACTACTTATTATTTATAATAGAACTGTTAGCCATGGAGCAAAGCATTCATGCATATAAGATCCAACTGATAAGCTAATTAGTTTTTTTTCTCCAGAAGTTTTCAAAATAACATTTACCTTTAAAAAGGACACCCCATAAATACACAGCAGGCCAGATAATTGTTTTCCTACTCCTTTTTTAATCCAGAGCAATTCTAACACACTCACTACAATTTTTGTGAGTTCACATCACAGTAATTGAAATCAGAATCTGGATTGGTTTTTCAAACACAACAGTTTGTTCAGCTGGTCACACATTTGGAATAATTTCTAGTTTTTCAAAATCATGTCAAATGGATTTATCTCCCTCTCCTGGCACTCACAGAATGAAATTTAATTTCAGAAAATGTCCAATCCTGCAATGTCCTGTTCATTTTCAGAGAAGTTATCCATGTCAATCTTGTAACAGTTGAATAGATATTTCCCTACGCTCACATCAGCTAACTGATGTACTTGTAGCAGATACCCTGCTTTGAAATTAGAACAGGACAAGAGCCATAATCTTATTTAGCTTCCTCATTACAAGATTAGTTTCTGGCATTATGTCCCAGAGTAAAACATGTCTGGAGAAAGAAGTCAAGGAATTCCCATGCATCTATTTAACAAATTTGTAAAAAAAATTCCATATGCTGCTGAAAGTGCACCAGGGAGACATCAGTGGAAACCAAGATTTGAAATAAAATGCTCACTCAGGAGAAAGTTAAACTGAAATGTGGGGCATTACACTAGCAAAGGCTCACAGCCATCCCTGACCACTGCCCTCCCAACTCCTTCCATAAGGGATTTTCTCCTGTAAGTGGGATTAACAGCTCATTTGCACTCTTCTGCTCTTAAATCAGCCTCCAGAAAGGAGCTCAGCATCAGAGAGGGCATCATGGCTTATTTATCTGAAAGATGCTTGGCAGTGGTTTCATAACTACCTAAGATAAAAGTCTGTATGCAACTGTGGGGCCAGCATGCTGCTTTTAAGACCTGTTATAGTTTCACTGGAAGTCTTCTGGAAACAGCAGCAGGTTCTACAACTGCCTTAGAGGTTTACATTAACATGAACTAACTGAAATACCATCCAATAGCCAAGAATCACAATCTATAAAGTGTGCAAAGGCAAACTGAGGAACTATGAAACTAAAACTTTCAGTTACTCATTGTAACTTACGCAGAGTTTGTAGAACTGCATGTCCCCAGAACCTCTCACCATCACACAGAAACTCAGCCCTGCCCCAGGCACCTCAAGAGCCCCAGCTGAGACAGGAGCCTGCAGCTGCCATCACACCACTGTTGCTGGTATCCATCACCAGCCACACCTGCTCCTCAGGGTTGAGTGATGATGGATTTTATGTCCACTGGATGTCACAGCACATGTCACAGTTGAGACGGCCACAGTACACAGAGTGTCATCATACAATTTCAGAAAGCTTCATCCCATACAGAATAACAGCTTACCTCTTCAGAAGGCTGCAAGCTCTGCCCTTCTTGTCCTTTAGCCCAGCCTTTTATCCCCTGATGTTCACACATTGCACCTGTGTGCCCTCTGTTCCCTTTGGTGGTTGCTGGGTGCAGCTGGGCACTCCATGGCTCATTGCTGTCAGTGCTGCTCACCTGCTTCTCACAGCTGTGCCCACTGGGGATGAGGCTGGGCTGCAGCCCCACTCCCAGTGACCACAAACTCTGTGCCTACAACTGGAGGCCCCTGAGGACTGACCTCCCTCCATAAATATCAAGTCAGGTTTGTTTAGCTGGATTTGATGGTCCATGAGGAACGCTGGAATCACTGCTCATGAGCCAGTCCTCCTTGCAAGCCCCTCAGCCAGCACTCACATGGCTGGTTATGTCTGCCATGGCTATGTTATCCCAGCATCTTGAACCCAAGGGCAATATCCAGTGCCCGCCCTTCCAGTAGGATAGAGCAAGGTGCAGCAGATGTTTTACATTGATTCATGCAGGTAAAGCTTAACAGGTTCAGTAGTATTTGTTCAACACTGCTGCTCACAAGGTATTTAGAGAGTCTGTGTCCTCTCACAGCCGCATAATTCTCAAATATTTCTTTTCTTGCCTATTTCACCCACTTGTACAGTGTAACCTACAATTACACCTGAGGAAACAATGCTACATCACATTTTTTTCACTTCAGGCCATTTTCAACCATCCCTTTCACTGTTTTCATGGGATCACTGCCACGGTGCAATAGCACAAAAGGTCTAACTCTGTAGAAAGTTCTGTTCCACCTCTTGTAAGAGCCAGAAAATTCCCTATTTCCCACTTTGTGCATTTGGTGTAACAGACATAAATTAAACACATCAAATTATAATGAAGTAACATTACAGACAGTATCTCACACATAAGAGAAAACAAAAACCAAAAGCCTATGGTGATTCACAACTGGTGGTCAGTAAAAAAAAAAAGAGTATGTGACAGCTCTGGCTGAAAACAGTACAAAAGCTGAAAAACTCAGTGATTCAAAAGAAAGGCTTTGAAGTCAGTGAAGTGCAGAGTCAGGATCTTATTCAGCAAGATGCAGGAATACATGCCTAACTTCAAACATCTAAGTAGGCCAGCTCAATTTATTTGCATTATGGCACCTTTATATAAAAATGCAAATGAGAATCAGATACATCTACTTCAAAGAGCATCTCCTGCAAGTGTACTCTGAAACCAGCTGGGTTCAGAACTGAATTACACACACTTCATGGCCAATCCTAGGAAGGTGCTGCCTTATACTTCAGTTCCAGGCAAGGTTATTCTGTGTTATTTCTTATAACCACTTCATTTGTACGTTTCTGGACCTCTCAGAAGATCATAGGCATCCACCTGAGTAATGAGTCAGCCTGAGTTAGAGGTGGTGTAATATAACATTAGATTCCCACAAAGATCTTGGCATGCAAAAAAGCCTCCAAACTAGTTAAATGCAAAAATGATATATGAATTATCAGATGTTTCTGGTCTGGAAGGATGCTGATTTTAACAAAGCAGAATTTTTGCATTGTTCAAAAATTTAGAAAACAATAGCAACATGTAAAATATAATGAAGCAGAGCGCCAATTGGCAAAAACTCAGTTTGTGGATCTGTGCAAGTACTGTCAGCTATGAACATGTGTCTGTGTCAAACTGCAATGAAAAGGAAGACATTACTTTATTTACTAGAGGTTATGAATATTTGATAGAGACTTCTCTACTACCTTAATGAAATCCCTCAGGGACATAAAAATACAAAGTTAGCTCAGGGTGGTATCTCAGCAACACGGTCAACTTAAACCTAAGGTGGTATTTGTTCCTCAGTGCAGAACATAAAAATGAATTGCTCGGTACAAAGAGTTTTATAAGTCAATGAAATTAGCTTGTAGACTGTTTTAAAAGGTTTTGGCAGTAAGATGAGTTTACTAATGCCAGTAACTTTGGGGAAGTGCAGCACTATATGGGTGCTGATGGCATTATATTTCCCTCCTTTGCCACTGGTGAAGTTCTAATGGGATTGTCTAATAAAGACATAAAATAACCTGATCTTGGAGTCTAGTCTGTGCTTCAGAGGGCTTAGTAATTTCTCAAAAGGGTTGCAAGGACAGGCTAGATAATGGGAAAGTTAGAATAAATTAAGAGACAAAAATAAATTTGTGCAGCATGTAGACTTTGAGGCGAAGTCTGTTACCTGGAAAACTGCAACACTCTGCATGAACTCTCTTACTCTGCATCCCATTCTGCTATTTTTACTATGCTTTTTTCACAAACTGTATAATAAAAAAATTGTTCAGCTTATAGGGTTTTATACTTGAGTTCAAAACAAATAATTTAAAACTACAACTACCTTTTCCTAAATTTCTATGCATTTTCAGTCTATACATGAACAGATGTCCTAATTTCTTTATCATTGTTTTCTATATTTATTTGTAAAAGACACACTAAACAGTACAGATTTTTTAAACCACCATTTTCAACTGGTCATTCCTCATACTGTACATCAGGCTTTCCTCTTAGTCCTCTACTCATCTACTTTCTTGTTCAGTCACAGTTTTCACTTATGAACCTCACTGGCACAATGTAAGGATGAGCCTCAGTCCTACAGACACTGAAATTATACCTTTCAAAAGACAAGTGCTATCATTTGTATTACTTTTTGGGGGGGTTTGAAACATAGTTCAAGCTAACATATATTTTCACTGAATGAATATATTAAGAAGGTAAAAAGAGAATAATGTACTCATTACCATCTCCACCCAGAATGCAGAACACAAAAATATATGCAAGGCCAAATAAATAGTCCCAGAAGCTTTTGGGGGGTTGGCATTTCAAATAAATTTACTGTGCCCTCCAAAGATATAATACTGTATTTAGCACACACTACTGGCTGAAAAAGTACTTCAAGGCATTTTCCTTCCATCAGGTGTTCACAACTTCAGTGGTTTCATCACCTTACAAACCCTCCCAAAAATGGTATTGCCTCCCAGCCTTCAGATTTTTTTGGATTGTATTCTGGAAGAGACAAGAACTTGAGTTTTTAAGGAAAATGGGCAAATAACTGTTTTGCTAATTAAGACACTGAATTTCTATTGTGCATTTATGAAATATTATGAAATCTTTAGGAATTTGTTTTGAACCTTAACATGAAAGTTAAAATCATTGTGTCACTACTTGTCTGTATACTGAGAAATTATAACTATCCACTTCAGCAGTATCTTCATGTAATGATTTACCAGTCCCTCTTCCTCTAATCTGAACTATTTTTTGCCCCCCAAGCTCAAACTTTTTCATGCCTGTACTGTTCTCCAGTATTCATCTTTGCTTTTCTTGCAATGATTTTTAGACATCCATCAAATTCTGGGTTTTTTTGCAACTTTGTTTTGTATAGCAACAAAACTTCTGCAGCCTACCCTGCATTCACAGATCTAAAAATAATCTTGATCCCTCTTTATTGTATTACCCAATCTGCACATTAGGATTTGTTTTTTTTCTTATTCTACAGCTGTAGATGACAGTATATTTCCCTATGTGTGCCACCAATGACAGTGAGTTCAGGGAAGCTGAAATGCAGACACTACACTTGGCTGTGTTGTCACAGCAATAGCCCTATGGAAGCAGCAGGCAAAGCCTCTGGATTATCCCATTTTTGATGTTCACTCCAGCCCAGGGTCTCTATCTTAGCACCATATTTTCCAATTCCAAGCAGACAGTCAGCAATAGAGCCATTTCTAAGCTCTAGACCTGTCATTTCATGCCACCTCATTAGAGGTTGTTTTTAAATACCCCACGGACTGTACAAAACATCCACAGAGCACGACTGAATTTCCTCCATCGTCAGCAAGAAGGCCCTACTGCAGTGCAGTCCCCCTGCAACAAGAGGATTGGCAATGGACTGAAGCAAAACCTTCCTCTTTAACAATCTGTACTGCCTAAGTACTGTAAATGCAGTCTTGGGACTTGAGTGGTGCTGCTGTGAACAGTCTCAGGTTCATTAAGGCTCGCAGAGCGCTGCATTGCTAATTCAGGGCTGGCAGTGGTTCTTCTGTCACATACTTAATGGACAGCTGCAGAGAAAAGGGACCATTCAGGCTTTTGATGACATGAAATGTCCCCATTCTGGGTTTTACTTTCATTAGCTGAGGAGATGCTTCTCTCAGATTAGAGATTAGTTGAATGTTTGTTCTGCGGGCATTTATGACCTCAGCTACGCCTACACACATAAATGTTCGACCAAAACTTTGAGCACTACTAAAATACCAATCCAAAGTCTATAAAAATCAAAATGAACAAGAACTAGAGACAAGAGAACTCAGAATAATGCATAAGGTGATTCTGGAAGGATTGCTTTGCAGCAGCATAAAATCAATTCCAGTCATTCAAGTCTAAAGGTTATTCTCAGGATCATTTAGTGAGTGTTTGTCAAAACATTCATTCCTTGTCACATCAGAACGGCACTGTTTATCAAATATTGATAACCTGTATCATCATCATCCCCTTATATTCAAAACAGAACTATATTAGGGGACAACTGATCTCACTCAGATTGGTATTTCAAAAATCTGAACCTTAACGAAGAAGCGAAGGCTAAGGAATACAGAGAGCAACAGAATATGGAAGGTCTTTGAAAAATAGAAGTGAGCCACAGATGTCACAGGCTATAACTAAAGTGTTCTTTCTGGCACAAAATAAACAGAAATTAGTGGCTGTAATGTAGAATGTAAGTATTGACTGTGCAACTGAACTTTTTCTCTGCACATTTGATTTCAACAGGTAAGCTAAAGGCAAATCTTGTAGGATTAACTGTGGCAATTGCCACATCCTAAACTTTTTCTCCAAGGCATAAGCTAACGCTTTAGCTACCTGCATTGTAAAGAAATATTAGTGTTATTAAATATTATTCATTGCTGATTCTATTTACAAGCATATTTTGAAACAAAATAATTCAGCAGGTTCATGAGGACTGTTTACAAAAGAAGCTTGAAAGTTCTAGTGCTGCTCTGAACAGTCTATGTCCACCCAAATACTTTGATAATATCAGTGAAATAACACAAGACAAACAAACATTGCCAAGAGCTGTCTGAGAACCTCTTTGATCCCTTTGGGAATTACCTCCACAACAAAACAGCACTTGGGTTCCACCACCCAACTCCATTCTTGCTCTCCCTGGAAGGCACTGTCACACTGGCTCAGCAATAAGCTTACCTGAGTTAGTCTGTTGTGATCAAGAGAGATTCTTTCAATACTTGGTAAGACTAGTCAAGGTATAAAAGCAAAGTACATTTCGGTAACCCATAATAGTTTATTTCATATGCAACTCTCCCACACAAACTCCATCACAGTTGTGTTAAATTACTGTTTCCAGAGTTGCAATTGCTAAAAGATCGAGTGATTGGACATATCAGTCCTCCATAAAAAACACAACTAGAATCCCAGCAAAGCTCTGAGCTCAGAAGCCCAAGTTTACCTCCTAAATCTCAATTAAAAAGCAGTATCTGAATATGATCAGTCACACCCTTTGCCCCAGTCATTGTCAGGGATACTTTGTCCTGCAAACAAGAAATTTACTGAGCTGCTTGGTAAGTAACCCACCCATAATGATAAATAGATTTGCTCTGTTTAAATACACCCGGCCTGAGTATGCTATAAATACATACACATCAGCTTTTAAATCTTATGGCATTTCCCTTGGTTCCATTTAAAATTATTATTGTTTCAGAAAATAGTTCTATTAAAAAAAAATTTAAAAAAGAAAAATCTCAGCCTGATCTGTTTCTGGTATTCTAATCTGAGATGCAGATAGGAATGGGCAGGATCTTTAAAACCCAATTCTCTTATACGATCAAACACCTTTGCTTATCTCTTGCTAAAATATTTCAGTGCAATTTATTCTCTACAATAATATTCTCTACAGCACACACCAACAAATAAATCATTCTTTTTCTCTCTCCCTTGTGTCAGAGGGCAAAGGCAAGCACACACAAATGCAGATCATCCGTTTTCATGTGATGTTTTCCTCCTTTTCAACAATCACAAGTAAAGCTTGGTAGTAGAACCATTTTTGCCCAAGCAACAGGACAAAAGACAACAAAAATATGTAAATCATACTATCACTTGATCTACTGCTGGGTTTTTGCAGCCCCTACTCAGGAAGGCAAGGCAAAAGCACTGACAAGAGTCCAGATGATTTCAGTGAACCTTAACAAGAATGTCAGTGACTGACATCAGCTGAGCATTTATTCCACTCTTCAAGAAGAGATTAACCAGGGCAAGAGCAAATAAATCTGCCCATTCTCAATTGATTCAGCCTTAATTAAGAAGAAGGAGAAAAAGACAAGTGCATCTGATAGCACCCTGTATGATCCTTTCATATGAATTTTGGTCTTAATTCAGTTTTGAATGCTGGAATAACCTATTTGATCCCTGTGAGGACTCCTCTTGTCATTTGTCAAGTTCAGTGTTCGTCTGACAAAACCCTGCAGAAAATATTGAATAAACAATCATGAAGATAAGGAACAGATAGAGATTTATGAACATAATCTGCAGAAAAGGAAATCTTTCAGATATGCCATTCATTAGAGCTCTGCATATAAATTCCACTGAACTTCAAGGAGCAATTCTGATAACTTTAAACTGCAGGGAAGCAAGGGGCTTCACTCTTTGTGGTGCATTACTGAAACAAAAAGGCTCCTTACACACTTATGAGATACTGGAGGATAACCTGACCCAGCCATAAAGTGACCTCACTTTGATCAGTCATTGATGAGAAAAAAAAGCCATGTTGATGTGATTAAAAGGAAAATTCAGTACAGCTACATTTATAATTGTGTGCATGGACACATTTTTGGAAAAGAGTACACTACTGACAAACTGAGAACTATTTCAGATTGAGGTAACAAATGCTACAATAGGAATAAGTTTTCATAACATTTATCTATAAAATAAGTATGTAAACCACTAAACATGTAGAAAGGAGAAACAGAAAACAATAGAAGTGAGTTACCTATACTTGAACTCGATATGAAGGTATCACAAGCAGCTCCAGTGTAGTTTGTTTCATTAGAGAATAAGAATCATCCCAACACTGTATTGTTTGAGTCCTTAAGCCCAGTTGCTCAGCCCAATTTCAAGAAAGATGACACACCCTAGAGTTATCTAACCTCCAGAGTTTGATACAAAATAATAACGTGATATTCGTGAATTTAAACAAGGATTAGAATTTGAGCTGGGATCCAGATTTACAGCCGCACACAGACTTAATTCTTACTTGTTTTCCATACTGCAGGCATTTGTGTAACAGTAGGCAAGAGCCATGCCAGCTGCATTGTTTACTCAGAAGGCAGAGAAGGAGCTTCCTCCACCCTTTGCCTCTCAGCTCCTGCCTGTCAGCCTTCATTTCTCTTCCCAGAAATAGTGTCACGTCTTTCAAAATCAAGGGCCAGGGGTGTGGTGGGGAAAAAGGGGTTGAGGAACGGAGAGTTTCCTAAATTTTACTGTACATTATCAATAAAAAGTGCCATATTTTCAATTCATTATAATGTTTGTTATATTTCATAAAAGCCCTCAGATTTATAGGATTAGACTGCACATACATCTGTATTTCACTGAGCAAATCATTCCAAGAAAGAGACAGTGCCTTGCATAAAGCTCTTGAGAGTCAAACATGTAACATTAACAAAGGGATATCTTAGATAAAGCCTCACTGGAATATCCTTCACCTCATACAGAGGAACTTCCTGATTATGGAGCATTCCTTAATGACGTTTGGGAGGAAATTAGGTAATATTGTGCCCTGTTACTATCACAGTGCAAGGATGTGTAGCACCTATAAAAGTGGGCTGTACCTAAATGGAAAGCATTTCTTTTCTAGCAAGTAGGTAGTCAACAAACTTCATCACCTGGTAGCATGACAGAACTTGGATGCAATGATTTTTGAGCAAAAATGTAGTAGAGTTTTTCCTCATTTTGGCTGTTGTGTTTGGGATAGAGACAGATTCCTCATACTATTTTTCCTCCTCCCCTGCTGAGGAGGTGAATCTCATCTCCCTCTACACAGCACAAAGACATTTATTCTTAAGATAGTGCTTGTAGATTTGTTTCAGAAAATTTGGACACTTAGGGACTAAACCCTTATAAACAGAGCAGTTATATGTAGGAAAGAGCCTCAGCTCAGAAAGAAAAGCCTCTATCATGCATCAATACAGCACTGTTAGGCTCAGGGCTCAGACTATTCACACAGCTGTAATTTGGCAGCTTGTCCCTCAGCAAACACTTGGAGCCAGCAGCCCCAATCTTCCAGCAAAACACTTCATTGTCACTGATTCAAGCATCACTTGAAGGTGCATACCTATGTCCAGCTTTTGCAATCTGTTTGCAGCTTCACAGGGCAGTAAAAGGCTGTCAACTTGCTCCGATTCACAGCTTTTTTCCTATTCTAAATCCAGGTTAAATTGCAGCTGGCATTTATAGGCAATGCTTTTCCAACACTTCCTCCTCTAAGCTGTATCCACCAAAGAGAGATTGCTCTGACTGCTCACTCCTGTGGAGAGCCTTCCTTACCATGCCAACAAAGCAGTACAAACTCAATGGACATTGTTCTCAGGTGTAGAAGTCAGTATTCCAAGGGGAAAAAATGCCAATCAAAGGGAAAAAAACCCACAAAAACCTAAGTGTCAAAACCAAAGATAGACTGAAGGCATTTTATCCCTGTGCCCGTTTCCCTACAGAAAGAAGACACAGCACAAAAAAAAAAAAAGTCAAGGAAAAAAAAAAAAGCCTTGTTGGCAATAGAAACTGCTCAAGATTGAAACTGAATAGCTGCAAGATGAAAAGCCAGCACCTCAGAACAGCTATATCAATTTGTGTAAAGGAAGAAATTAAAATTAACTTTTACCTTTTTGACAGTTCTTAACAGCTGTAAGAAATAATACCCTGCACAACCACCAGGAAGCCTTGGTATAATATTTATTTCATCAAGATTCTTCCAACAAACTGCATTTATCTAAGACGTTAAGGAGAAATCATAGACAAAAGCAGCAAAAGTACTACAGAATTAAACAGAGACGGGACTGCCTTTTTCTTTTCCTAATAAAGCTGACCCTTGAAACTTTATTCAGTTTTTAAATTGTTTTGCTTCTTTGCTTTAAAACTGTTAATTTAGAGGTTTGTTCAAAACAGAATAGATTTGCTGCTCAGAGAGTTGAACAGAGTTTGGACAAGACTAACTACTAACCTAGCAGTAGATGAGAAATACAATGTAGAACAAAAACAAAAGTTTCCAGAACTCTATCCCTGTTTCCACAATTCAAAAATGCTCAATATCTTCCTTGCAGAGATGTAATATCTGCCCCTAAAGCCACAATGAAGGTTCTATTGACACTACCATGATGAGTACTCTGGAAAAAGCTGGATTTTAGCCCTCTATATGCTGCCCAAACCTGTGGTCTACAGAACAAACAAGGAAAATTCCATGTCTGGGCTAAATGCCAAAACACTCCTGCAGCTTTTGTGCACTCCTCACATGACCTAGAGAGGTAATTTGAATCATTCCATAGATTCCATAGGAGACACATCAGCTGTATATCAGTCTCCTCCATGTCTGAAATCAGGGAGCTCTTTCCCACAGTGATAAGTGGGTCTCTACAGGACTTTGCCTGATGTTCCCATATTTTTCCTTGCTAATATGCAGGAAAAGATACAGGCCTACCAAGGGTATTTAATGAAGTCTCCATACTGGAATAAACCCATAAAAGACCCTCCCCCCCCAGCAATGCCATGATGGTTTGCATTGCCACCTAACAACATTGTGTTATGCACTGCTTTCATCTCAATAAAATGGGCATACAGAGATTGTATTTGTAACACGCCTTTAAAGAACAACAAATATAGCTAAAAATGAGTCTGAAACTGTGCATGGCTATACATTAAGGCCATATTAAATCCTATTCCTGAGAGACAGCTCAAAGTCCTGTTTCTGCCAGCTTCTTGTCTTCTGTCATTTCTGATTACTGGTGCAATATGTGTCAATGTTCAATAATGACTGCTGAAGTCTTCATGCTTGATGGTTTAGGATGTCATAATCAAAGTACAAGCTTTATTAATCCTCTCATCAATAAAAGCCACAGGGTGTCTGTCACATTTCATTTGTGTGTGCCAAGAGTAAATAAACTGCAGCAAATGAAGAGTGTGCTTATAAATATGGACAGATGTCAAGTGCTTTACACAGTTACCCATGCTGCTGTTTCCTATTAAAAATTTCCAGGCTTTACACAATGCTGCTAGAGCCATACTTGAAGCTATCCCTGTTTGCATGGATATTTTACACCAATTCTGAATAAAATAAAAACTATTAAACTAATGGCCAAGTGGGAAGAATGTCATATCTCAGTCTGTCTCACAACTTTTATTCAGCTAGCAACTGGCTATTAGGGCAAACTACAACATCTGAGAATCTGATTTGCAATAACAGGCCAATGTACAATGTGTTAAACATGGCACTTTCTGGATTTTAGGCATTCAGGTAAGAGATGGAAGACACCCTGCTCAGAAGTGCACCATGCAAGCATTCCACTTGGCAAGCTGTAGTTAGTTACCACAGCTTTAACAGGACTGAGGGAAGTTCACTGAGATCCAGAGCACATTATACTGGAAGACAAATTACTACTAGCTCACTTTACACATGGAAAGTTCAAGGCAAGAGGAGATAATGTTATTTGCTCATATCCCTGTGTTTTATTCCTGGCTCAGTTTCTTGATTTGGAACATAATGGACTTGCAAAAGTTTGTAGTAATCACCAGGGTCTTCACAATAACAAATGATTTGGTGATGAAAACAGTAATCAAAATTGGTTGTAATTGAATATTTTAAGGTGATGCATGCAAGAAGAAGATAGCTGCATTTTATGCCTGAACACAATGATGCCTGAACATTAACATTCAAAAATGAGACTCAGGAGTTGAAATACATAGTTCTACTGGGGAAAAAAGCGTGATCTCAGTAATGTTCAGAGAGCAAACCAAACACTACTGACTCAGCTGCTTACAGAGAAGTAGAGCCAGGAGATGAGATGCAATAATATAATCATGCAAACCCATGGAGCACTTGGATTCTGCCTGCTGTGGCAGCTCTGATTCTTACATGGAAAACAGTGAAAATGAAGCTCTAAAGAGCAAAGGCATGGAGGATCAGTGGCAGGAAATCAGTGCCATATGCAAGGAAAATGAAATAATAAAATAGGACATTTTAGCCTGAGAAAAAATGACTGACAGAACAGGATAACACAGCTTAAAGAAATATTATCACAAACTGCTCTGAACAAGGTTAAAGATTATTTGGTCTCTCCCACTCAGGTGAAAGAACAAAACTAGAAGGCTGTGAATGCTGAAAGCTTAGATGGCTTCAAAGAGTTTTCCAAACAAATACTGAAGCATAACCCACCCAGACCTAACATAAAAATAGGAAAAGTCAGCTATTTACTGTCTCTAGAGAGCAGAAAAATAGCTGGAAAGAATGTGTCTCTCCATAGCCTTAGGTTTTTCACTGGGAAATCATTGGGAGTACTTGCCTGAGAAAGATCACTGGGCTAGGGGATGCTTAGTTTAAGAAACCAAGATTAATTTTCTCTTTTTACATGCATTAAAATTACTTCTGTAGGTTTTTTTTTAATATTAAGAAAGAGAGACAGAATATTAAAAACCTATCTACACAAATATTCCCAAACACTTGGGTTTCAAAATATCCAACCAAAAAATCCTGCCATTCTAGTGCTCAGAATCAAAATGAAGAGCTTTAATGCACATTAGAGGTCCCTACATTACTGACTTATATTCACTGGTTCAGGTTGAAAAAGGGGCAGAGAAGTCTGCCAAAGGAAAGGGTAATGGAGAAAAACAGAAGTGGAATGACAAAGAAGAAAATATGGAAGATGGAAAGCAGCTTTGTGGTAGAATGGATCAGTGTGCCCTCCATGCTGCATCAAAGTCTGAGTGCTCAGTTTAGAGTTCAGTAAAGGAAACAGGACAGAGTGAAAAGGCACCTTTCAGCCCAAGGAGGGAGGCAGTTCTGTGTGTGACAGAGACTCTTGTGCCTGTGGCAGGGAATAAACTCCAGCACAAAGCAGCCCTAGAGGATCGTGGTGCTCAGGGCTGCCCACGATCCCCCTTAGTGACCATGTGCTAAGAGCTCCTGGGGGAGCAAGGCAGGTGCAACAGGAAGGGGTTTGGGGGATCACACCACGTGCCCTTGGACATGGCTGCACTTCACTGCAGAGATCACATGTATTCTGAGCCAAAAGAGGGAGAACAGTCACTGACAGCAAAATCCCACTGATATACCCCCAGGGACACTAAAACTATATGTGAAGCAAATAAAAAAACCCAAAACAACCAACCACAATGAACAACAACCCTAACAACCCCAACAAACCCCCCCCCCCCCCCCCACAAAAAAAAAAAATCACACTGTTAATTTAAGTAAATAAATTTATGCAAAAATACCTAAATGAATTCACTTTCTATTAAACTTGTGAATGCAATATCAAAGCATAGCTCAAATCCTAGCTCTGTTCATGGGCACTACAACACTGTTTTGTTGATGTGATCCACTCAGTGTTCCTGCTCAGTGTCTCCAGTGAAGCCTGACATGTTGCCAGGTACAGGCCCTGGAATTTCTGTAAACTCAGTATGGAGACTTGCAAGGCCTCCTAAGAGATGCTTCTCAGGGGTGCCTTGTCTGAGCTTCATTTGGTGCAGCTGTAACAACGGTTTTTCCAGTTGATTGTTCATCACCAATTTTGCTCACGCCTGTCTTTCTATGTATATTATATCATATATAATGCATGTTTCCCTTGGCCTCTAAACTACATTTTGAGTGTAACATCTTACATGCAGTCAATAGTTTAGGGAAATCATAAACAAATGGAAGCAAAGATATGCTCTGTTCACAATTTTGATAATCTGCTCAGAGCAACAGTTGTAAACACCCCTCATGGTATCTCATATTTCAGAACCATTTATGTCCCAATTATCCTCAGCAGCAACTAATTAATGCCTGCTGTTCTCTACTAGAAGTCAACAGTTATTTCTAAATTTAAATCCCTTTTATAGCCTGACACCTGAAAGTTAGGAAAATAAAAACATTTTTTTTACTGGAATGAACTCAAAATTACCAGTTCATTCAGGAAATTGTGCACAATACATGAACTTCTTACATCATCATTCAGAGAAATCAGACTTTGATAATATACCAAGGGATAGCTCCTTCTACAAACATGCTGAAGTGAAACTCTCAAAGTACTGTATGAAGTTTTGTTTACTAAAAGGTATTCTGTGGGCATAAATAATTAATTAAGTCAAATACAAAGATGGTAGCTTGTTAAGAATGGAGAAAGCCACAATTAAACCATTTTTAACTATATAGTAATGATACAGAAAAAAATAGGAAAACCCATCAAAAACATGCAGTCAAGCTTTCATTTTCTCAGTTTCTCTAGCACCCTTTTCCTGCAGTCACACACATTCTGTGGTGCATCTGAGAGATTATAACCTGTATTTCTTTTGTCTTTAGGGGGAATGGAAGAAACCCAACAAAACAGCAACCAAACCAAAACACTAAAACTCACTAAAGATTGCTTTCTTTTTGAGAAGAAAAAAAACCCAACAAAAAGGTTGATTTGTGATGAAGTCAGCTTTTCATTGACCCCTGATTTAACAGGAGCTGATGTAGTGCAAGTCAGAAAGTCAGTTCTTTTGTAGATCTTCGTAGGCAATTTAAAGGTTCTTTTGGTATCCTGTTTACCCAGCACATTACACAGCAGATTTGGGTTTTCCTGCCTTCCAGCCATACTCTTGTAGTTCATAAAAGTTGAATTAGACATGTCTGTAATTTCAAAGGCAATCTACATTTCAGGACGCAGTCTTTTCAGATTAACTGATACATGGACAGTATTTTTTGCTAATAAATTTGAAACGCATTTTCAATTTTCTGGCCTGTACCCAATCAGTTATATGACCCCTCAAGAACAACAATATTTTTTATATCTTATTTAATCATAAGTCTGCAAGGAAAATAATAGTTCCTTATCTCTTAGAACAAAGGGTTAGTAGATAATTATGTCATGAAGCTTTCAAATGCCTTATCTAGGATGCAAGATCAGGCTGGATTTCCTGCTTTCAGCCAGAAGCTAGCAGGCCTGTTGTGAGCATTGACTGACACAGACTCTGCCATGCCAGCAAGGCAAAGCCAGTTTACTACACCAGTTTAGCAGTACTTATAGGTCACTCTGTGCAAAACTTTCCACTCCGACCCCTTTAGAAACACAACCTTGTGATTATTCTCCTTACACTGGTAAGGTCCTTGTTATCTCTTTCACCAGCAAGTCCTTGTTAGCTCTCCCCTCCTCAGAGGGTCAGAGTGGCCAGACCTGGTGTCTTCACTTCTCTTCTGGCCTTGAGTTTATTCTCCCAGGGCCAAAAGGTCTGCAGTGCTACCCAGCTCAGCTCCTGTAGCTGTCTGCTCTCCAACAGCCTGTCTATACAATCCCACTGAACCAGAAGCAAGGCAGTCATAGAAATTAATTACTGCAGCATTAATTAGCTAGGATATCTCGCTGGGTCGATTCAACTACACTTGTACAATGTTCTCATTTGTAATACAAACATTTCTAAATTTGGTGGGTTTTCTAAACAGAGAATCAGGGATCACTCCATCACATGCTGCACCCCTGTGCCAGGTATGTCCATTGAGTTCTGTAGGATCTTCAATGTGTAAAGTGCTAGGACTGATGAAAATATATACAAAATGCACAGTTTCCATACTATTATTTATTTATATATAATTTCAGTCTAAATTAATTTATATACGATACCAGCATTAAGAGCAAGGATTCTTATCTACATCATATCCTACTGGAGAATGCAGTTTGCTCTATAAAACTAACACGTGTGGATCAGAAAAGTTCATTTGCAGACCAAATAGAGGATATGGAGGCTGTTCTTAATTTTTATTCCTATAGAAACAGGCAAGAATGAATGATGCATCTTTTCCACCAGTTAACAGCCAGCAGATTTGAGCACACACATTTTATCAGGAAAACACAGCGTTAGATCCAGACCACTGCATTTTCCATCCCTGTCTAACAACAGTGGAGCAAAGGCAGTGCAGGCCCATGTCCCAGTGCATCCATAGAACAAGAATTTAACCCCTCAAAGAGGAGGTAAAACTCCAAAGAGTAATTGTGTCAGTGGCACATATAAGCACCAAAACAACATCTGCAGTCCCACTGCACTTTCTCCAAGCTGCTTGTGGAATTTAGTGTAATGGACTTATTTGTATAAGAGCTATAATTCTATCATTTTTTTCCCTGAAGGAAAACAAGGGAATTCTACAGAGTTCTTCATATCAATAATCCCATGGCATTTTACACATGTGCATTTCAAAGGAGTGACTCCTCTATAATTTAAAATTCTCGATGAGTAAATGCTTAATTTGGTTTAGAGGATTCTTAAACAGTAATATTTCATTTAGTCCAATGGGAATATTTTCAAAAACTTCAAAGGAAACAGAAAAGGAGCTCCCAAGCAGATAGGGGAATGGGAGGTCACAGAAGAAATAGAGCTGTTGTTCTGAAATAGAAAAGGATATTAATATTAATATACTTTTCTTTTATATTTACTATTTTTAGTTTATTTCCACTCATAAATCAGGTTATGTTGTAATTCTATCTTTAGATGAATCAATATTTACTAAAATAAATCTACACATATTCTTGTACTATCCCTATCGCTTTTCCCTATAAACTATATCTTTATCAATTATAGAAAGCAAGCTACTGAATTACAATTTCTTGGTAAGCACTTCTAAAATTATACACATATGCTGATACTGGGGGGAGGTTCCTCTTACTTTTGTGTCTTCTGCATTTACCCAGCTCAATGCTATTCATTCTATTAAATGAAATCCTGAAAAATGAGGCAGTCTGTTAATTTGTATTTACTGTGGTGAAAAATCCACAAAGCACACCTAAAGGACCTGATCACACAGCTGGAGACAATGTCCTTTCCAAAGATGACAGCTGGGAGGTTCTGCCCAGAAATGGTGCATTGTGTGATGGAACTGGTGCATCTAAAGACAGAGGCAGACCCAGGTGTCTTCCTGCTGCAAGAGAAAACTGTGTCCCCTATAGCCCTGAAATTTGCCACTGGCTGCCAGGAAGCTGCCTGGGGTTTGGAACGATAAGTACAACACATGCTTGACTCATCACTGCCACGATCACAGACATCTCTTCCCAGAACAATGCAGCACTGGACCTTTATCCACCACAGCACACAGAGCCAGCCATTCCTCACAGGAAGGGTGATGGAGGAATGTAAATGGAATATGGGGTTTGAGGAAATCTGGGTCCCAGCCAGGGGTAACAGCGAGAAATTCAGAGCTGGGAAAAGGGGGGCTAAGCTGTCTCACTTGCCTGCACATTGATTAAATTATTCAGACATTCCTTTACAGAGGATAATTCCCCTGGCAATGCCCAAGGAGTGCAGCCATTTCTCCCAGTAGGAGCACTTGAACCAAAAGCAGGCAGCAGCCAGCTGATTGCTGTTCTAGTGATCTCTGCTGTCACATCTACAACCCTGGAGGCAAACATTTTTATTTCTGCAGTCTAAATAAATTTTAAAGACACTTGTGAGAGAATTTATTTTCAGGCAAGAATTTTGAACCAAGAATGAACTTCCTAACAGAAGTTCATTTGCCATTTTACATTTTCTTTTGAAAATAAATTCATTTCATATGTTCTATTGGTGTTGTGTTCCTGTCTTGTGGTTTCAGCCACCTGATATAGCTGCCAAAATCAGATGCTTAATATTTGATAGCATATAATAATATTTGTAGTATTATTTATTAATTCAAGTGTGGTGGATATTAAGAGTTCTAAATCTATCACACTGAAGGTTTCACAAGTATATCTTCTCACAACTTTCAGTGTATGTAAAAAACCCCAAAACACAACAAACAGGATCCTTTGAGTTATAAAAAAAGCTTAACTTTATGTACATGAATATATATGGACATATTTCCTTCTGGAGTTGACTATATTAGAAAACTGCCATTTCAAATTTTTTTCCTAGCTAGGTTTTGCAACATAAAAATCTTGTGGGGTTTATTCCTTTCTTTAAGGAGATCTTCAGTCAGAAATTATTCTATATCCATGTTCCTAACAGATCCCCTGGGAGTTCCTTTCTAAATTCAGCATAACTGGTTGCCAGCAAAAGCCATTCAAAGATCAAAGAGAGACACCCTGAGCCAGCACTACACCAAGCAGATGTTTACTCCTGGCACCATTTGCAGCAATGAAAGTTGGCACATAGCAGAAAAATCAGTTCTCTTACATGATGATGGTATTTTTTTTCTCCATCTTGAATGTAATCTGCACAAGAGAACAGAATCTAAATGTGCTTTGGAATTTTTACATGGTTTAGGAAACATGGTGTTTTTACTGGAACCAAGTTCATGTGCAATGATGAAAATCACTGTATTTTTATCAGGAATTACCATATATATATAGGTCTGACATTTATTTACAGTTAAGAACACCAGTTAAATAAAGCAAGGCAGAGTGAAATTTAAGAAGCAAACACTGAAGCTTTTATACTTGTTGGAACATAAATTTCTATCAGATGAGCCTACATTTATCAGTACTTTCCATAAGGTTTCTGAAACTCCCTTAAGTGACAGAGAACTATATTTAGAAGAATTTTCTCAGCAAATATTCTTCAAGTCATAAAGCAAAATACATTTCTAAAACTTTGCAACCGTTTTGTCTCATTGAAAAATGTGCTAAAGACTTATGTGTTAAAATGAGATTAAATATTTATATAGCAACTAGTTTTATACTTTATTTCAGTTTATTGAGGCTATCCTGGTTCTTCATGGTTCTGAACCTTAGAAGCATTAACACCAGTAGCAAAGAAAGAAATCATTTAACCTAAAAATAATTTTTTCTAAGAATGTATTTTGTTTTGCTAAATTGCTTGTTCAGATGTGGTAGCAAATGATTTTCATTTAACAGCTCTTGATGTTAAAGAGACCACCAAAAGCTCCCTAAAACCTTCATTTGTTAAAGGCAAATCATGGTTCTGTCAATGCACCAAAGTTCCTGTGAGTTAGATGAGGACAGGTAATCCCTCTTGAAGAACTTCAGTGGTTTTGTTTTGGTTTTTTTCCTTTTTTTTATCTGTAGATATGGTAACTTATTTAGTATTACAACTATTTTTAAGATTAAAAGAATCTTTGAAAACCCCACTTCTTTTTTCAGCAGTGAGTGACAGTTAACAAAGCAGAGAAGTCAAAAGGAAATCAATTAAGACCACATAAGAACAGCAGTGAAAAAACCAAGGCTTGTGCACAGAACAACTCATCAGCACAGATAAAGTAAGGAGAAACACTGTGAGCAAACAGTGGATTTTGCTTGTGTATTTTCTTGCAAAAATTCATGCCTGCAACCTGATTGACTCAGGGACATCTGACCTTCACTGAGTCACATATGACTCAAAAACAAAGTATTATGGAAATACTTTTTTTTCCCTGACAGAATTCACATTGAAGTTGTCATAAAACAGAGATAAATCCAGTCATATGCAACAAAAATTTAAATTTTAATAATGCTACTCATCTACTGCTCATTTTATGCCATGGATGTCAAGGATGTAAACTGATATTGTTATTAAAAATGCAGTTTAAATAGAAAATATATTTACCATAAATAGCAAAGTTTAGTGAGTTTCACCTTCTCTGTGAGAGTAAGGAAGGAAAACTGTTGGAGGTAGAGCTGTTAGGGAGAATTTTGTCATACCCTGTACTATACTACAGCCTTGGATATGCTCAGTTTGTCTAAAATCCAAGAATATCAGGGACAGAACTGCACCAGATCCCTGTTAAATTACACCAGAATGTAACAGAATATATGGGGTTTACATTTGAAGTTGTGGGGACACAGCTTTCATCCTATTTCAGAAAGGGGAGAACAAGCATGTATCTGTCTAGAAAAAAGACATTATATAACAGCAACATATATCTATATAGTCATAGCTACTGGCTGGACTTCTTTCAACACAGAAAGCAACCCAAAAACAAATGTGATATTCCAAACTAGCCCAGCAAAGCAAAACAACTGAATCCAAAATATTTGACATAACAAAATTCCACACTGCTCTATTCCTAACATACTTATAGGGAAAGAAGTTGATCCAAGAGAAAGTTGTTGCTTCACTGAGGTGCTTAGCTTACTCACTGGCAGTACAGCTCATATTCCCAAGTCACTGCACATTTACTCAAAGCAAAATTCTTCAATATCAATATTTAAAAACAGGTCAGCTGCTGAAGCTTAGGAACAACTACAGAGAATGGGTAGCAAGATTGCCCCATGTTTAACCGAGTACTGTGACTAAAATAATCATCTGCAAGTGAACAGCCTCTTTGGAAAGGTTTTCTTTCTGTTACTGAAAGCATAATCCCACTTTATATATACTGGTTTTCACACTTCAGTGAAAATGTTTTCCCATTTCAGTGGGACAGCCTCTAATTCATGCTGCATGCGCATATTCCTTAATTGTGAAAACACATGACTGGAAACTCCAAACATTTCCTATCACACACAATGTGAAGCAAATACAGAGAGAGATCTCATTCTCATTTACACATTTTACCAAAGTACCACAACACTGTAAAAACCATTACTGCTTAATCTCCTGTGTTTATTTGAGCAGGGTTAGTATTAGTGAATTCCCTGGAATAAGGTGTTTGTAAGCTTCCTAATTGTTTCAAGAAGCAAAGGAGGTCCCTTTGCTGGGCTGGTACAAGGTTTGGCTCTGTTTCACTCACTTGGAGGCTTTGGCTAGCAGCCCATGGGTGAAAGCCTCAGCAGATGCACCTCGATGTGCTCACAGCATTGGTGAAAGCTGGGAGCACAGATGGCAGTCATTGCTTTAACACACACAGTGTCTTATCCAAGGTCTCTATAAGCTGTCAAGAGGCTACAGCCACTGAGTCACCAGAGATTAACCTGTCCATTAGAAGTATGAGTCTACCGTAGGTGTTCAAAGGACAAAGCAAGCTGAGTTCAAGAGTTTTATACAAACTTTGCTTTAAATATACCCTTTGAGACTAATATAATCATATAAGCTGTGGTTTCCTTGGAGAGTTATTATCATGAGTAAATTTCTGAGTATATTTTATTGAAAATTTTTTGTATAAATATTTTTTTCTAGAAAAAAAATGGCTTTTACCATTTTCACTGGGACCAATAGCACTGTGCTGCATGCACAGTTCTTCTCAGAAGGGCTCATTTGCTTAGGCCAACCAAAGTGTCTTTAACCAATCCAGAAAAACTATCTCTAAGTTGGACTACATGGATTTGAATAAACAGATATATAAGCAAGCACCTTGTAAAATATTTGAACAGATAAAACACCTTGAACTAAGCAACCAACTGTGTCTGGTTTGCTCTCAAATTCAAGTTAAATTTTCTGTAACAGACAATCCGAAGTCATATACTCTAGCAGCCACTTCTCTTTATCATTTGGGAATTTCAGTTCACTAACAACTAAAAAGATTCAAAAATAATTAATTAACCTGTTTCTATTATTTGTTGCTCAATTTCAGTCCTCTTTTGGTCTTTACTCATTCACAGAATATTTCCTAGACTATCCTGAAACCCATCTTCTAATATATAAACTTTTAATATTTTAATATAATCATCCAAATTCTGAAAATCTTTATCTGCTATTATTCTGCTTGGTTTTGAAGTTAAAGAACGCAATCATATTTATTAGAGCTGATTTTGGTAATGTATTTATTTTTAAAAATATTTTATTTTCTTCCACATAATAAAGCTACCTCAGACATCTCAGATCATGAGATATTTGCCACAGCATCCTAATAGCAACTCCAGAAACAAAACTGCAGACATCTCACAGTGTTAGCCAGGGATGTTTCATGTATTCCAGGCTGGCAGTCAGTTTACTGGTTTAGATCATGACTTTGTGCTGATCATAATTGCTCTGCAATATTTGTTCAGCTTTGTTTGGGTAAAGGACAAGTCTGGTCTGAGGAAATTCAGAGCAGGTCACAAGGAAGATGCTTTTAGTACTTAAAGCATCAACATTTCTAAAATAAGCAAAATGGCAAAGATTGAGAAGCATGGCATTAATACATGCTTCTCACCCTTAACAAGAGCAGTTAGTGCTTCACACCACTACAGAGATTAAAAATGGTCAGTCATGTTTATTTTGAGGTCAGCAGGACTTTAATTATTCAGTATCATCCTGCATTAAGATCTAAACTTTATTCTACCTTGCAAAGACAGGAAAAGTTTGTTCATGTTCATCAAGAAAAGGCGACACTGAGATTACAACTGTGGATGTGACCAACAAGGTTATTCCTAACAAAAGCTCACCTCAAAATCAAATAGTGAATCCTATTTTTATCTATGCCACGGTTAATAATTTCTCCTAGAACTGAAGAAATATGAATATGAACTGACCTTGGAACCCTGAGGCTGCTGACATGGACACCCCCTGAAAAATAAAACAGCATTTAGATGTGTTAGTAGTTACATCAAAATTCATCCATATACTGCAAAGAGTAGCTAAGCTATTATGCAGACAAAGCATTTGAATAACAGCTTCAGTGCATTCTAGAATTACATCTGACTTTAAAGCACTTACTTATCTGAAAATTACTCCCTGTGCTATCAAGGGGGAACTTACATACCCCCCCTAGAAAAAAATTGAAACAGTTCTATCACATATTTGTACTTTCTCTTGCAATTTCATTTTATAATCAATAAATTCAGCCTTTTTCTTTGACAGTAAAGCATGATTAATTTGCAATAATTTTCTTATTCAGTCTGATAACGTGTAAAGCTGTAAAAAAACAAAACCAGAGGAACATATTTTAAACTAATGGCAGAATTATAACATTAAAATATACTGCATTTAGAGATATCTATAACACAGCCCCCACTTTGCTTAGCTTTTTGATAAATGGACACAAACTCTATGGAAACTTTCTTTATCAAAATACATTTCATTGAAATGGATGACCATTTCGAAGAATAAGTTCTGTCATTAATTTTAGTTCTGCATGTTAATCATATTTCTGTCAAGTTTCCCTGAAATTTTCAGCTATGCAGGTTTTTCCTTTATCTCTTACTCTAAATTAATTAATTAATTGCATACTTGTTATACTATTTAAACAAACCTGCATGAGCAAGATATTCCTGAACCTACCCTTGTTGCAGATAAAAGTGAGAATAAAACATAAATTAATAGATTTCTGAGCAGCAAATGTCTGATGTCATTTCTTTATTAACAAATTTATTACCTACTATGCCATGAAATCCAAAGTTACCAAAATTATACTGGAAAAATGTTATTTTTAGAACTCTGCTGAGTTATGTTATCCAAAGCAGCTTTGTCTTAGCCAAATGTCACAAAAGGACACTTGACCCAATGAGACAGTGAAGGTCCATAAAACAATCCTGCCCTCTGATGGAGTGCCAGTGTTCTAACTGAGTGAAAAAACATATCTGATTTGAAAGCACTTAAATCAGGGCACCTCTAGTGGAAATTAATTTGGATTAATATATAAATAAAGTCAATTAGATGCCACACAATTTCTAATGAGATTTAGCATCAATAGATTGAAATTGATTTACTTATGCAGGCTTTGAGTTTTGAGGACAAGAGAGATCTGCCCTCTCTTACTGCACAGCACTGCAGGAGCACAAACATGGGTTGTTTGTCCACAGGAACAGTAAAAGCATCAGCAGATTGCTAATTTCTTATTTATTAGATTTCTAATTTCTTATTTGCAATTGTCTGACACGTTCAAACTTTGAAAACAAATGGATAATCTATCAGTAAAATTGTATTTATTGTATAATACCAACACAAAGCTGGCATCATAAAGTTAATTTATCTCAAATGTGGGAAATATTTGTATTATCTGTTGCTTTCTGTACCATTTTCTTTCACTCACACTGCTTTTTGAAGAGTGTGTAGATAACATGCTTCTTGTTCTAAAATCATGCAATTTCATGAATACTGCTAAATATTTTAGCACCTTTAATCCTACAACTTCCAACCAGTAGTAGCCAGTTAGAGACTGTGCTAATTACTTTTCATATTGTTGTATTTGGCACTGTTTTAACAGGAAGCTCTTTGTTCTAACACAAGCAGAAGTTTTCTGTACGTCTCATTATGATTTATTTTCCTCTTCCTCAGGCACCTGTAAAATATACATGTCTCAGGATCAAAACCAAGCTTTTATAAAAACCAAGAATTGCTATCTCCTCTTTTCCCTAACCTGACCCTGAGAAGGAAAATCTTTGTAAATTCTGCTATTTCCTGCTTCAGTAAAAGAGTTTGCTGTTTCTGGGATACAAATACGGTGTCCATCTTTAAGGGCAAGGAAGCTAGATAGAAAACTACCCGATCTTCTTCAGTGTGAGAATGTGACAACTCATCCAGCTGAGGATCAGCTCCTTGGAGAAGAATTTGAAGCTTATTAAAGCTAATTAGAGAGTGGCAGACAAGTTGGTTAAGAGGACATTGTAGAGATGTGTAAACAGGAAGGGATTTTTAACAGCAGAGTCTTTGAGCAGCATCTGAACAGCTTGTAAAATCAATTAAATATTATTAACATTTTAATAACAGGGCTGGCTTGTGGGTGGCAATGGGGAACCAAGGTAAATCATTAACAATTCAGCAGGCATTTTTGTTATGTCACAAATGACATGAACAAAGTTGGCCAAAGCCAAAGCACAGGCAAGGGCTGCAGTGAAAGCAGAAGGGCAACAAACAGCAGCCACAACAGGTCTGTTAGAGAAGCTGTGTGTGGATCAGGGTGCCTGCAGGGAGCCCTGGCCAGACCCAGCTGATGTGACCTCAGCACGGATCCTACACTGAGATGCTGGACAACGCTCCTCAGGGACAGTGGGATTCTGCGGCTTGCATTACACCATGATTTAGCTCCTGATAGGGAAGAGCACAAACTGTTTTGTTCATATAATTTCAACTCCTTCTGGATTCTAGTCCTATCTAAGACTTATGACAGTCAAAGGAGGACAGAAAAGAGGGTTTTGGTGCTTTGTGCTCCTTTCCACTGGGGAACCAAAATAAAAGAGCAGAAATATTGACTGCAGAGCCTAACCACCTCTGCATCACATCTGCAAAAAGACAGTGGGACAAAAAATTTGTTGAGTCCAGCTCAGCAGGCATTTCAAATGCCTCTCCATATTAATGAATTTCATACACACACATTTAAATGCCTAAACATACAGACATTTAAAATGCCTCTCCATGTTCATGAATTGTATACATATTAGGTGTGATCAAAGAGTACTTTGCTATGTTTGTTTAACAAGGACTAGGTCAGGTTTTAGTGTCCTGGGGAAGGAGGGAGGCATATTTGTGCCATTCTAACTTAGTAGTCCAATTTGCACGTAAGGAGCAATATTCTCAGGACACCTGATAATTTTTAAAGCAAATGATACAGGAAACATTCTTTCCTTCTCTACTCTTAGGATTTCCTCATAAGTGGCAGAAGGTAATGTGGTAGTCATAAAATGCTTTCATTAGCCAATTGCCATTTATTCAGCATTTGCATTATTTAAAAGTATTTTTCCACACCTATACTAGTTTAAAAGTGGTTCAACACTACCAAATTGTCCATCAATATTACAAAACAAGTCATTAGATGTAGGTTAATTTGATCAGCTTTTGCTTTATTCTTGACTTCTAATTACTATTATATCAACGACTATAAAGGTGGGAATGAAAAAAAAAATATATGCATATTATTCCAGCTCATGCCTAAAATCCAACTGTAACTAATGGTATTCAATGGTTCATATTAAGTCAAAACCCGTCAAAGTCTGGTGTCATTGAATCCCACTTATTACACTTTCCATGAAATGTTAAGGATTGAAGATGACTGTATTGGTATTTCCAATGCAACCCCTCCTCCCTTCTCAAGATAAACGTCCATTTACTTCTGGGCATTATTTGTAGACACAAATAAATATGGTATATAAAGGAGAGAGTTATTTTTCTTTTAAAAGGTTTCTTTGGGGGGTGGGAGGGGAATGGGGGAGTTGTTGGTCACAAAATAACCTTGAAAAAGTAGAAATTGTCTACCTGTGTCACTGCTACTTGGCCACTAGTAGAAATGCCTGTTATCTGTTTCATCTCTACAATCACAAAGACTCAGAGCTCTGAATACTCAAAATTCAGTTCTCCAATATAGGTTTGCTAATAAAATAAAAATAAGCATCACGAACCCTTAGCTTTGGACAGTAGCACAGGTCAGGTTCAGGTTACCTCCTCACCAGATACACATTTACAACCTTACTGTTGCAGCACCTCTAATAAATTTTAGGGGAAAAGAAGAATATTGTTGTCCAGTAACATAGATCAATTAGGATCTTTAAGTCCTTTTCAAGTATGAATAGATCAATTCAAAAAGCACAGACTGATTGAATCTCTCTAAAACCAGTTCTTAAGAAATACCACTAAATCTTAAAAGTCAATGGCCCATGCAATAATGCATTAAGAACTAAGTATTTAGAAGTTTTAAGTATCTTACATATTAATGTCTCCAAATAAACACATAGGCCTGGAAACTCTTCTTACATTAAATTTAGAGTGCTGTAGTATCATTGATTTCTGAGACAGTCCTGATTCACAAGCATGCAAGTGAGAGGAGAGGCAAGTCCAGAAAAACATCATCAAGAAAGATTAGTAAAAATAACCAAAAGGCATATCTTCTTTTTTTCTGTGTCAGATAAAATAATTTTGATGTACTGCCTTTTTTTCTTTTTTTAAAGATGAATTAATCCAGTGGGATTTGTTGAGGAGAAAAATGCCATTTCAAAGTAGCAAACATCAGTGTCTCAGTATAAAAAGAATTCTCTGTAGTTGTAATATGCAATAGAAAAGGTTGGCCTTCCAGTACACTTTGTATTCCTGACATGCAGATACACATTAATGTACCAGCTCAGTGCTCTAGTAAAAACATCTTTTCCAATTCCTAATCCAGCCTCCCAGAAATGAGTGTCTGACACTAAACCCCTTTAAACAGTTTAGGCTCTCAAGTGGGATTTGTGTTTTATATGTACTTGCCATTGTAATGGAAAACAACTGTCCTAATGCCAGGTTCTTAAAGCAAGGATGGTCCTTTACAACAAATAGTAATTCCAGGATTTACAAAGCAATGGCAGAGAGGTTTCTCTTAAGGATGGATTTTAGCTAATCATGTAAAAGCATTCTATGCATCCTTTTCTAATGCAAAATAAGGATGAGATTGAGGGTGCTTGGGCTGGGGCTCTGAGCAACTCTGTCTACTAGAAGCTGCCCCTGCCCATGAAGGGAGGTTGGAATGAAATTATTTTTAAGGTCCCCTCCAACTGAAACCATTCCATGAAATTTCTCTGAAATGCAATGTATTTACAAAAGCTTTGGTTGATTATGGAAATAGGCATAATTATGCAATGGATCTGTGAGGCTATCTGTGGAATTAGGGTCACAAACCATTCAAACTCATGAACTCTTTGTTTATATGCAAAGCTGAAAACATCATTGGAACTTCAGCAGAAAGCTGGTCACTGCTTCCTTTACTCAATTCCTAAGGGTGTCTGTCCTAAGGCTGATACTTCCTGGCCACTGACTTAGAGCAGTTTCAGTGAATATGTAGTTAGTTATTCTAAAATGTAAGCACTGGGATTGAGGCCCCATTGTCAGGTCACTCTGGCAATAAAGTCACCTGTAAAACATATGTGATAGTTGATGGAGGCTCTTCAGTGAGGAAACCCTTTCTAGCCTTCTTCAACAGCTCAAACAAATGGGCATCTACCAAATATACCAAAACCTTAAGGGGAAAACCCTATCTCCATGAATCCCAGGAAATTACTGTAATCTCATAAAGGGGGAAAGATCACTGTGAGAGGTAAAGAAATCCATTCAGAGCATTCATGGAGATCTGACTTCTGTTCTAATCCTTAAAATCAATGGTAAGGTTTAAATGCCCCACACAATCATTTTGGGGTTTTTCAGCCTGTTTTACATTGAAACTAAAGTCATAAACATGAATGAGGATTAAACAGCTAAACTGATGTATTAATCCCTGCCCTTTAAAAGAAGTAATCCCATTGTCTCATATCCCCTCTCCTAGCACCTTTATTTTGTTCTTGGAGTTTGCTTTCTGCCATTCAAATGCTCTCATTTGGCTCAGCAGACAAAGGAAGTGCAAGGAAGGAGTAGGTGGTCAAGAGTGAAGAAAGACTTTAAGAGAGTTGGAGCTCTCTTCGGGGACCACCTAACCCCTACCCTGCTATAAACAGCTCTCCCTCAACAGCAGAGGGTTTCCTCTGAGCTGACAAACCAGATACATCAGTTCAGTGAAAACACCCTCCTGAAGTGACTACATGGCCCCTAATACTCCAAATCCCTTATTTGGAGGTACCTAAGGTGTGCTGAATGGGATGGGACTGTTAGATCTTGTTCTGTGTGTTTGCTCGTTCTGCTGCAGGCAAGTAGCACAGAAGGATTCTCAGCTTCTGTGAGAGGTTTCAGTACACATTTACCTGACAGTGGAAGTCTGACAGAGCACAAACAATTGGACTAAAATATAGCTCTCAGAACAGGCTGCTCTACAGACAAGCTTGTCTCAGAATCAAACCTAGATATTGTCCCTGTGTGTAATGGCAGTGTAGTCAGTATAAAAGTTAAATTATTTGCCACACAAATGATATCTGGAGACCTGTCAGACAGGATGCTTGACCAGATCCAATCAGAAACCAAGAGAAAAACCACAAGGATCCAACCATCAGAACTAGCACACACTTCTTTGGTTTTAAAATACATCTTCAAAAACCTTTAGCAGTTTCATTGGAGCAAGACTAGCAGCCATAAGTTACTGTTTCATGTAAGATTAAATGACATCTTTCTATGAAAGAGGAAACTCAGACTGTTTTATTGCAACCACTGGAATGGACACAGTCCACTAACAGCAGGGAATTCTTCACTGATCAGTGCAAACCCAGGAGGATTTCATGTCCTCCTTGCAGAGGCACAGAAGGGGCAAAGACCGCCCTTAGCTCTCCTACCTGCTGAGCCACAGGCAGTGGCAGCAGGGCTTTGATAACAGCGTGGGTGCAGCAGGCCATGGCTGGGGGGCACTGGGAGATGCTGAAAGAGCCCCAGGATGGGAGCGTGGGGGTTAAAGCTGAGTGTGACGCAGGGCAGGCCACGAGCCCCCAGTGCCACAGGTCCAGCCCTGCAATCACTGCCTGCCTGTCACCTCGCAGCCTGCAGCCAAATCCATTTCAACACTTTGTGCTTGACACAGAACAATCACTCATCTTTTCTCTTCTTTCCTGCTGCTTAACAGGCCTACAAATGATGGTTTAAAATTACTCTGATACCTACCCACATGACTTTCAGAGCAGAAACCAAAGTAACTTAAATGATCAATAATCGTTTCTATTTCAAGGTGAAATGTCTTTGAAATACACAGAAAAGAAAAATCCTAGCTAAAATTAATCCAGAAATACCAATGTTTTGAGGTCACTGCAAAGATCCTATCTGGATTTGAATCATGTAAAGGAATCAATTAGGAGTCAAATTTTAAAAAAATTCAAAAACAGGAAAGGGAATTCTCAGTATGTGTTCAGGTGTTGCAGAACACTTACCATCACTCTGGTGCTGCCAAACAACTATAAATCTATTTAACTAACCTGTTAAGTGGATTTTGGATCTGCTCTGTGCTGCTAGGGAATCAAAACAGCTGGGACATGACAACTCTGCTTATGTGAAGACTGGGGTTGATTAAGGTCTTTAATAGGCAGCTCCTCCTGATGAAAAACACCCCCCCAAACCCCAGAAATCAACATAAAACTAATAGTGCAGACCTAAGAAATGTATTATAAGAGAAGCATGAAGTTTGCTCTTAAGGTTTGCTTCTCCCTCAGACGTGTATTTGAATGCTGGTCCTGTCATAGATCTGCTCTGCACTTATGGCATACAGCACTTGGAAATGAAACAAAGTTTAGCCAACTATTTAAGTATTTTCTCAACTTCGGGAGAAGGGATCACTCATACACCTCTTATATTTACCATGTTGGAGTGAAATTTAAGCCTAGATATACGCAACACTTATAAACCTTCCAGCCTTGTCCAGTATCAGATTGAAAGGAAGGGAAATTTCCCCTGGTTACATCAAATGCAAAAAAACCCAACCCCCCCCCTCACCCCCCCCAAAAAAAAAAAAAAAAAAAAAAAACCAACCAAAAAATCCCCACAAAATCAAAACTCAATAAAACCCCCATCAATTTTCGGGTTTGGTTCTTGATTAACTTTAGAAATACAACAAATACAGTTGAGTTCTCAAAATTATCTTTCTATGCACTCCCATTATATGTCACTATTTTAACTTCACTCACACATAAAACACCTTTACAGGTACCTGCTGAGCAGAATCTGACACAAAAAGTTGTGCTAAAAGAGTTTTGGCTTCAATAATACATACAGTTTAAAAAATTATTATATATATCTTGTGTGTATCTTATCTCCTTGAAAAAAAGTGATTTTTTTTTCCTTTATAATGTAGGTTTTCATGACTTGCCAAGTGCTTTTGGTCAGCTGCTTACTGAAATCCATCTCTAATACAATTTTAAATATTGTGAAACCGGCAATATTTTTTCATCTGTGCTGTTTCATTGGACTGGGAAAAAGAATCAATTGTCCCTTATTACATGAAGACATAATGCCTTGGATTGAAACAGTGGCAGAGGTTAATGAATGTGAAATGAGTTCACCCAAGGGTACTTAAGAACAGGGAAGAATGTGAAACACCAACAGGTGGCACAGCTTTCTACTACAGCTCTGCAGAAGCTTTATGTTTGCTATTTCACCTAGAGAAGAACATGAATTATGAATCTGGATGGTTACAAAACGTAGGTAACTGAGCAAGGTTCCTAGGATGGAAGAAAGCTAGGGAGGGTCTAATACAGAGCACCTTCAGACTCACTGATTTCTTATTATCTTATCATCATGTATATAATTACATTTAATTTATTCTAGTATGCATAGTTACATGTGCATGGAAGCTGTTAATCAATTTCCTGTTAATGCAGAGAAATGTCTGAAAGAAAAGCATAAACAACTTGGAGAAACACCTTTCTTTTCAAGCTGGTAACTGAAGCTACATCAGTGAATTTCTGTCAGGAAACTCCAACTGCATCTGGTACATCAAATGCTTCTGGAGCACCTTTAGCTTATACAGAATTATGATGGATTCAGTTCCAAATGTGGAACTTGTAGAGGTTATGAAGAGCCATTTTTCAGAGAGAATTAAGCACATAACAATTTGCATCATTCCAGAAGTTAATAAGGAACTCTAGCTCATGTACATGCTGCAAACCAAAGGAATTAATCCAAATGTACTCAGATCCACCTCACCTGGCCAGCTCTGACAATCAAACTGCAGCACTGTGAGGTTACACTCTGCCAGCACTGGCTTATCTTTGTGTTTCAGCTCAAGAGTCTAAGAACTCACACAGTTTTAAACTGTAAACTCTGTACAGGATCATGTAAAAATAGATCAATACTGGTTTGCTTCTGCAATACAGCCACTGCATGGCTACAGCAGCATTTACAATAAAAGCAGGTTTTAAAAGTGACTTCTAGAATGCATACTGTAATTTCTTCCCCACAACATTTTAGTATCACACTGAGTGACAACCCAGTTGGAATCTACACTCAAATCTTACTTCAAAATGATGAAAGGTCAGGCTTGATCACAAGTTCTCTAAAAAACTGCAGAGCAAAGTACAAAGACTGATACATCAAATTAAGCGTTTGAGAGAAGTGGGACTCAGAAGCAAACACCTTCCTTTGAGAACCTGGAGACACTACAGCATAATAGGGCATTTTAAAATCAGTAATTAATTCCTCATTTATTTCCACAACAAATTACAGACAGATTTGAAAAACAGCAATAAATTTAAAGTGGCTAAGGCATGAAGATGAATGTACACAATCCTAACTTGATTATTTGGAAAGCGAATCAGAGATTCAATACAGCTGTTTTAGACTAAGAAATATTGTATTTGATTGTAGTAAGACATGCGGAAGCACAAGGTGAGGACAAATGTCTTTGACAGACTTTTAGTAAGCCCAATCAGGTCATGTGGTAGTTAGTTTTTAATAGAGATATTTAATTTATGCTTTAAAGTCTAACCAGAACTTAAGATAAATGTTTTATATAAGACAAACTTTTTTTGTAAGAAGTAGGAGAGAAATCAAAAGTGTGAAAGGTGTCTAGAGAGGAGGAAGAGAAAGAAGCCTAAAAATCTTAATGATTACATGACAAGTGAAGTCCAGATTAGACTGCATCAAGTCTGAAAGCTATGGAAATCTTGAGAATTAATGACTCATTACATGACCAAGAGTACGGGGAAAATGAGTTCATAGGAGAACAGAGTGTAGGGAGTATCACATCACAAGGAAATAATCCTCCTACCAGGGAACATATGGAAACCCATGAGTGACATATGAAGGGATTTTTGACCTGTTCAGAAATCAGGCTTTTGAAACTTTCTCATTAAAGAACAACTGTTTTGATATTCAGTCAAGTAATCCAATTTATTCACCAGCTTCACTGAAATTAATTACTCCACCATTACTCTGAGCAACAAAATTAAAGGGAGAAGAACAGCCCAGCCTCTATTAATGGTGCTGTAATATTGGAACTACATCCAAGCATTTTCCTAAAAGGGAGGACTCCTCACTCATTAATTTTCTGTCACGTGCTGCAAGCATTGCAGTTGCAATGTCACAGTCTCTGGTTTATTCTGCCTCCCTGTTCTAAAGAAGTAGAGCTCCAACAGTTTCACTGCAATCAGACTTTACCAATCGTAGATGCTTTCCATTAAATTACTAAAAAAAAAATAAAAACAACAACAAAGCTAGCATGAAATTAGGTTACACAGTATGGAATTATTTACAGCAGCCCTCCAAGCCCTGCATCAGGGAAAGTCACAGAGTCTGGGACTGCAGAATTTACACAGCTTGACTGTACTACATCTGGAGGTCAACAGCTGATTATTATGTACACCTAATTTACCCAAGCTGTAAATACCACAAGTGGAGAAAGCTATCCACCTAAGGCTTGTGGTTCAGATGGTTTAGTATTTTATGTTTAAAACAAGATGCAGAATAAATTATGAGCAACTCCTCCCCACACTTCATTGGCAGTGCACAATGCTCCACAGTTTAAATACACTAAATGGAGCATCTTTGATCAAATTACAAATTTGGCAATGAACCTGACACCCAATTGTATTTGAAAACAATTACATATAATAACTTCAAATTCCAGCAATTCTTAGGTAAATGACAAAATATATTGAAACAATTTGACTACAACTGACAACACAGGACTACTTACAGCCTACAACGAGTAGGAAAAAATCCCAGCAGACTGATTTTTCTCAAGCGAGGACAGTAGAGGTACAACTGACACCTACGAAGGCTTCAAGGATCAGAACTCCACTGCCTTCAGTGCAGCCTTTTATACCCTTCATCTTAAATGCATTGCACCTGTGTGCCCTCGGTTCCCTTTGTGACTGGTCAGTGCCCCTGGGCACTCATTACCTTTAATACCGGTCACCTGTCCTGCACAGCTGCAGCCAATTCCAGATGAGCCTCAGCTGCAGCCCCACTCCCAATTACCACAAACTGTGTGCCTACAAAGGGATACTGAATTCATTCATTACGTATATGCTAACTCAAACCCCAAGAAGAACTGGAAAATATACTACTACTACTACTGATAATATTTTGCATACCCATTCTCATTCAGGTATCACTCTGCATATGCAACCTGTGACTTCAACTCTACAATGGCCTTATGAGGATGTGTCTAAGCATAATTAAATGAAAGTAAATTGACTACAGACAAAAGCATTTGAGGAGAGAGATTTTCTAGATAATAGTTCTCCATCTCACTGAAAAATGGAAGGCAAATATTCCAAAGAAACTTTTTTGTTCCATTTGGATTTTAATCACAAACCCCCATGCATATACAGAAATGCTGAGCAAGTTTCTCTTCGTGTTACTTCCGGGATTAAAAGTCAATTTTTCACTTTCTTACAATTCTCAGTGCACAAATCATAGAAAGGCCTGTGTTGGAAGGGACTTTAAGGATCATGTCATTCCAACAGACCCTTCCTCCATGGACAGGAACACTTTCCACCAGAACCAGGCAGCTCAGAGCCCCATCCAACCCAGCCTTGAACACTTCCAGGGATGGCTTATCCACAGCTTCTCTGGGCAGCCTGTGCCAGAGCCTCACCACACTCTGAGTTAAGAACTTCTTCCCAACATCTAATCTAAATTTCTCAGCTTTTGGTTTGAAACCATTCTGCTTTATCCTGTCACTGCCTGCCCACATCAGACATCACTTTCCCCTTTAAGTGTAAGAAATGAAGTAATTGAGGTCTCCCTAGAGCCTTCTCTTCCTCAGGCTGAACAGCCCCAGCCTGTCTCTGCAGGAGAGGAGCTCCAGCCTTCTGAGCATCTTTGTGGCCTTCTCCGGACCTGCTCTAACAGATTCAGATTTTTTTTTTTTTAATCAAATGGTTTAGTATTTTTTGGGCTTATCAGGCTTATGCAAGAAATAGGCTATAAAAATCAACTGGTATTATACTTTCTGAAAAAGCCAGGTTGAGCTGTTATCACTGTCTCCTGTGGCCATCCATCTTCACTCTAAAGGAATATGAACCAGAAATTTTACAGATCTTTCTAAAAATTAAAACTGACATCTTAAAACAAAATATTAATATTTTCAAATTCTTCAAACTTATTTTTAGTGAGCCAATTATTTTGAAAACTACTTTCTTCATAGGGAAGAATATATAACAGGTTGGGAGTTTTTAACATCTGGGAAGAAATACAGCAGTAAAAATTGAAAAATCCCCAAGGTTCTGGAACTACTTAGAGAACTCATTCTAAACTCGGCTGCCAACAAAAGCAGGTCATTACTCTGCCAGCTTCAACTCACTGAGATCACTAAATCAAGCCATCATTTTTTATTCCAGCAAAGAGGTGTGCAAAGAAATACAATAAGAGCCAGACTAAAATTCCAGTACCTGCCATCACTCTATTATGCCATTACATTTCTTGAGAATATATTTCATCTTATCCAAGTGTTCACCCTTGCCCTCAGCTTGTTTCTCTTTCTCAGACATCACTTATTCAGATTGCATGTATTTATCTTCTTAATGTTACCTCACAAATCATTATCTGAGATAAAAATTCTTATTTTTCTTCATTCTCATTCTCTCTTCATTCTTTCTCCTCCAGCTCATCTCTTTTCAAACAATTGTATTGGTTGTCATTGAATGCAAAATCTTAATAATACATTAAAAAAGCTGATTTTGGTGGTGTTGAAGAGGAACAAAACTACACAGCAATAGTTGTTGTTTTTTTTAGTTTTTTTTTTTTTTTTTTAATAATGACTGAAGACTGTAGCAGTTTCTGGAGAAGTTCCAAGCAATCCCTCCCATGACTGTAAATATTATCTCCCCATTATTGTACACACCTGATCCTCTGAGTTTTATTTGCACCCCATATGTTTATATAGCACACAGAGGACAGAAAGATGCCTATAAAGCAAATATGGGGTGATATACTGGCATTGAATAGGATCTTCTTTAGCTCAAGGTATAAAATTCTATGACAAAGAATGAAAAATTCCAGGTTATCTCTAGAAATGGAATCTCTCATTTTCCTTATAAAGCATCTGATTCTCCACTCACGTAAGTGAAAAGTTACTAATTTAAAAAGGTATAGATGAGATTCAAAGCTGAAAAGCCCTTGATGGGTCAGAACAGCTCAGTCAAGGCTAAGCAGAGACACTGTGTGCAGTTGCTACCGGCTCCTATCATGAACATTGTAAGAGATAATTTAGAATGTGTAATATAGAATTATATGCAGTGGAGCTGTTAGATGTATTATTTATATGCTTCATATAGCTGTAACATGCTATATATAGTTATATACAGCATATTTATAACACAATTGCAATATATTATGTATCTAAAATATAACATGTAATATATAACAAATTATATCTCTCATGTAACAGAGGTTACTACATTACATATGCTATACATTTAACTTGTGTGTGTTTGTGTTCATCACAAATCTCAAGCAAAACTCCTGCTGTTTACAACACTTGCTGGCATAAAATGTTATGACTTTAACATCTTCAACCCCACAATTAGTGTTCAGTTAATCTGTTGGGACTGTTTTGAACCTGATGGACTTTTTTCTGTTCTTATTTTCCACAAATGATTTTCACTCTCTAAGCTTGGCCTTAAAATCCTCCTTAAGCTGCTGGATGAATTTTGCTGGCCTGTCACCCCTGTAGTACTTTTTGCTAAATTGTGGTACACATTACCTCCAATATAATGTCAAATACATTACTCTAAAACAGCTCTTTGACATACAGAATCATCAACCTGGTTAACCTTTTATCTCTTTCTTCCCATTTTCCTTTAAGCAGTTTCTTCTCTTAAAAAACGCTGTAGGAATGAAATTTCCTGGATGCCATTCTTACATAGAGAAGTTAAATGTAAGTCCATTATGATCTCTAGTACATCTTGAGTCAGATCTAAATAATTGAGTGCTACATCTACTTTTGAAGATTTCCTGACTTATTTCTCTGAAAAGGACTGACTTGCATTCTAGATATGTCAGAAACAAGCATTCTGTCCTGATATGACATTTATTCAAGATTTATGAAGTTAGTTGAAGCTTCTCGTTACTACTGTACTTTGCAGTCTCCTTAATTTTTGTGTTTCAAGTTCTTTCTCCCTTACCATCATTGCATGGAGAGAGTACAGACCTGATGTGATTCTCTCTGGAACTGGATATTACATTTAAATCCACAGAGGCCCTGTGGTACTGCTGAAAGTCATCTAACTCTCTGATCTGACTCTCTCTTTTGATATATCATGCCCATGAACTGTAAAATCCACTATAAAGGTACAACAAAACATCTATTTTGGAACTATTTGATCAAGCATTCCTATCAAGATGATGATTTTATCACTGTGCTTGTTTCAATGCACAGTTAAATCCAGTCATTTGAGAACAGCCTGTAGGAATGGAGCATTTATGCAGAAGTACACATGTGATGAAGTCTATTCACACGTACCTTAACTGAAATTTTGCAAAAATGTTCTTTCCTCTTTCCTACTCCCTTATTTGCTTAGTTAATATCTGTGTGCTCTACCTTTTTCTTGGAATAAGTAGGATTTAGAATTTAATTCTGAAATTAAAGACCCTCCTGTACCATGTGCTAATTGTGTTAAGTGCCTGCATCCAGAAAATGCTTTAAAAATAACACAACAAAGCATATATTATGTTAGAGACACCTAGGAACATTTAATAGAAGAAATAAACCTGTTCTGGTCCCTAATTTATCTTTCTTCTTTCCTCTTCACTCAGTTATGCAGGTTTTGCCTCCTCTCACCATGTACTAGCTTATACAGCCAGCTACTGTAATATAATAATTTATTTCTCCTTGAAAAGAGAACTTATAATCTATGGATATGGATTTCACATTTAAATTTTGTAACAATGAAAACTTTCCTTGAAAAAGTGAACTCAGTTGATGATGTTTGTGTTATTACACAGTTCTCGTTCATGTGAATGAGAAACAGTAATACCAAACATGAGAGTATTGTAAATTCTGAAGAATATTCACTTGGGTCACAAGTTGCAGACTGATGGTTGAGCTCGTAAGTAAAAGGCAAAGAATCTGTCACAGTGTAAAGCCAGAATTAGGGTATGTCAACAGTTTTTCCAATTCACTGATAATAATGACATTAGGATCAGAAAATGAATGGCCATATTGATTATTAGAAGTTTTGTTTGATTTAAGTGCATTCATAGGCTAAGAACAATCTATTTTTCTACTTATTTCTACTAATTACAAACACTTGAGATGGTTATTTAAACACCTTTATGACTGCCCTGCAGGCCCTCAGTGTTATTTTCCTGACATAATGTGTTTTTCTGACTTTCCCATTATGTTTGTAAAGACAGCAACAAAAAGAATAAAAAAACATAAATTCCAAATAGCAGCTGCCTGTAGTTTGTTTTCCATTACCCAAATTGATTTATAATGCCTGTAAGATGCATTTCACTGTGGAGCTCTGTATTGTATAAGCACTCAGCAGGCCCATTCCATTCTGGTTATAAAGCTTGAGCTTCATCTCAGGAACTTTGTATCCTTCAGACACGGAGAGTTTAAAATTCCAGCTCCCACAGCATTGATCAAAATCATTAGAGACTCAGAGCACTGAGATGAGGGTTGATTTGCACCTCAGAGAACAGAGAGATTCACCCCCACTCAGTTCTCAGTGCTCTCAGAGCAGAGTGGCACAGAGCTCAGAATGGCACAGAGCCACCAGCAGGGTTTGTTCTGGAACCTGCAAATCCTCCTGATCCAAAGAAAGCCACTGCTCTGTGCCAAGAGCAGAGCCAGCTGGCCCCTGAACACTGAACACCAAATACTGAGCTCTGAATGCCCAGCATCTTAATGGAATGCCACTCAAGTCATCTAATTCTACTAACAAGAAGTGTAACTTCATTCAAAGTTTCTGCTATGGAAGTTTTGTCTTCATATTACAGCTTGTAATAAATGGCAAACGTCCCCAGATCTAAAAGTGTATGTCACTGCCAAAGCTTTTCTGAAGACAGCTTCCAGAAATCCCCCAAGTGCAGAGCATGGCAATTTGAATAATCTTTAAAAAAGTATAATGCCTCTGCCACTTAGTTATACAATTATATCTCTGTTGGCACTCAGTTTTCCTGTGAAATCCATTCAAATGCCCATTGTTACCTAAGAGGATTAACTTTTTTCTTGCTCTAGCAGCATTTTCAGGAGGAAACAAGTTTTATACAAACATTTCTATAACAGATTAATAAATTGTAAGGTTTCTCTAAGCATGTACATTGGGACAATGCTGCAATCATTGTATGAAATTCATCCAACTTGCTCAAATCCTTTACAGAAAACAGAGTTGAAGTATATATTTAGAGGAAATAATACACATTTCAGAAATTCAGCAACTCTGGTTGATTCTTTAGAAGTACGTTGTAATTTCTCCATAGACAGTGATAAAGTAAAAATCTGTTTGCATTTAGCACAGTGAAATGAAGTGCTGTTCTTCTCTCAGTATTATTCTAAATGGAATGGCAAGTCAATAAAAAAAGGATAGCAATGCCGTGTCAGAGTAAGTCATGAGCCCAGTATTCAGTGTTGTTTCATAATTCAGGCTTGAGGATGATTTGTACATCAAACCAGAGTTTGATCATAGATCCTGCAGACTCATAAATCATAAAAATCAATTTACCAAACAATCCATGGCAATTTAAAGGAAAATAATGAGAAGAGAAGAGAAGAGAAGAGAAGAGAAGAGAAGAGAAGAGAAGAGAAGAGAAGGAAAAGGAAAAGGAAAAGGAAAAGGAAAAGGAAAAGGAAAAGGAAAAGGAAAAGGAAAAGGAAAGAAAATAACCAAAAGAGTATCTTGAAATGTTTGCTTTCAGTAATTTGATGGTGCATTGACTGTCATAGATACAACATCATTGTACACTTTTGGGTCTTTTAGCTCATTCCTTTAACCCTAAATTTATCTGGAATGACTAGTTAAACATATCAGCTTTTTAACACATCCATTTAATGAGAACAACATTTACCACATACTTTTTTTTCAGTCCTATTCCATGATAAGATTTGGTAGGAATAGATAAATCCTTAAATTAGTGAGACTACAGGCACCGCAGCTTCTTGAGATACAGTGAAAGAATACAAAGAGCAGAGTCAGATAAAACCATCTACTATTCCTTTTATATTAAAGCAGACTCTTTGGAGAAAATACTTTCTTTGCCCAAGGCTATATCCAGCCCTGCCTAAGGCAGTTTCTGAACTATTGATAACTATTTTTTAGTCCTAACATTTAGGAATTCATAGGATTCCTAACTTAACACTAGAAATGAACCTGCATCCCTAGCTTTTAAACATTCAGTAATTATACTTAGGGTTATTAAGCAATTCAGCTGTAACTTATTTGTTGATACTCCATATAGTGATCTCAGTTCTGACTCTGACAATTTGTTTATTCTTGGGAATGGAGATTGAAAGATCCCAGATTATCCAGTCTGTGGGTCAGATAGACAAATGTAAATATCAGAGAGAGAGAGAGAGAGAGAGAGAGAGAGAGAGAGAGAGAGAGTGTGTAAGTTATAAACTTTTCTCTGTAAAAAAAAAAACTGGAAGAAAAATTCACTGCTTAATGATTAACTGAGTTAACAAAAATAATATCCCCTGATCTTAATAGTAAAAAATTCTAGCTGTGGTTGAACTGCTGGTCAAAAACAGGGCTAAAGAATCAGGAGTCACAAAGTTATGAAGTCACCCATTTGATTTTCGTAAATCAAGACAGCAAAAAAATGCTGTTATTTGTCTCGAATCACAGTAACTCCAAACATTTGGAAATAAAGACTGGATGTGTAATTGTACAACTACTCTCCTGAAATAGTAGATCCTAAAAGTCAGGTCTATTTCCAGAACTGGAGACTTGAAGTAGAGCTTAACACTTCTTCTTGGCAACTGTATGGTGTTTTAACAGTTGTCATCCCCATTATTTTTGGCTTTGGGGATCTTTTTAATTAGGCTCATTAGTAAATAAGGCAAACAGTCCATGAACTCCAGAATCACAAAGTGTTTATAATTGGATTACATAACTTTTATGATTGGATCTTCTCTTTCTAATGCAAATTTCTTTTCCATTTGGGAACTTTCTGGAGCAGCTAATGATTAGCTCTCTGAGCAGTTCAAACTTGCTTATTCTTTGATATTATCCACTAAATGCTTTAGGAAAATACTTACTGAGATGGAACAAAATATTGCATTTCAGACTCAGTGTAGTAAAGATGAGGAAAAAATTAACTAAGCAACCAGCCAAGAAACCCCAAAAGTAGTACACTAAATTCAGTACTGAGCTGATTTTGAATAATCCACATAGAGGAAACAGGTAACCCTGGGAAACAGTCCTGGCTCACTGTGATCATCAGTTTTCTGAGAGAAAGGGTGTTTGTTCAGGAACTAGGTCAATGAATTCTCTTACATAATTTTCATTTTCTTCACCAGTTCTTTCTGTCACCTCCCATGACAGAACTTTTGTATGCCAGTTAACACAAAAATGCAAAAGCTTTTAGTCCCAGTTTCTCACTGATTGTTGATGTTCTGCTGTCTCTTGTTCATGTTAAAGAAAATCAAAGCAGAGTGATATAACTCTTCTGCAGTTGCTTTGTTTGTAAAAGGCTGAAGTATTAGCAGCTATGCCATGTTCCATGGCCAGGAATACATTCCTGAGAGGTGCAGTTTCCACTGGAATTAGCTGGAGCGCACAGATTTGGCAGACATTCCCAATCTACTCCCCAAAAAGGTTACATGCACTTCCTTAATGCCACTTCTCAGAACAAGCTCTAAGGAAAGCAGCAGATAACTTAGTATTTTAGTTAAGAAATGAGCATAACCCATATGCATTTTCTGATTTGTTTTGCTCCCCACTTGCCATTACAGTACAAGACTGGAGAGAAATTTCCAGGTTTCACTTATAGGGGATTACTTTTAAAGGGTATTTAGAGATATTGCAGAATCACAGAATGGTTGAGGTAACAATAAACAGCAATGCCTTATTCAAACACAAAAGTAAGTCTACTAATATCTGAAAGAAGTGTGGTTTTTGTTTGAAGAATTGACAAAAAAACTCCAAGCACAATTTCTTTCTTTTTTTTAAATATGCATTTTTTTTTCTTCAGAGCATCCTGAAAACAGAGACAACTGAAAGTGCATCTACTAAGAAGTCAAAAAAGTGTTATTCATCAGTCTCAATGCCTCCCATTCTGACTTCACCAAGTTTCTTTCCCATTTTTTCCCCAATACCAACTCGAGAGTAGAAAGGAAATTGATGTGTAAAAATGTGCTGGCATTTAGATGGATATCTGCATATAGATTAATATGTTAATTACACTCATGAGCTGCATATAATGAGAATTGCAGAGAACACTTAATGCTAGCCTTGAGTAGTAGATGTATCTGAACACATCAAGCTCGTTTTTGAACTTGTCATTTATATAAACTTAAAAATCACTAAAAAGGTGAATTTTTACCTGTTGAATTTATTTTTTGCCTGAATTTATTTTTACCTCTTTTTTTTTTAAGAGAGTTTCTTGTAAATCTGACAACCTAAGCAGTAGGAATTGCCAGGTCTGATAAAGCAGATTAAGAGCAAAACCAGACAAGAGGAGAATCATCAATACATCTTCACGATGAAGAACATTCCTACTTTATCTGGTGTTCTAGGTTGCTGCTACTTTATTATGGTCAGGTATACAATAGTAAGGTACAAAATACCTCCATACATTTGGGTCAAGATTTTCAAAAAAGTTAGACAAAAATTCCTAAACTTTCAGAGGATAAAACTTTCTGAAAAGTTTTGTCCTTTTAAAATCATGCAGAAAAAAAACCCCTAAAACTCTGGAAAATCTAATTATACACAGCATATATGCTATACAGTTACCCTCCTTCCACCAATAAATAGGTTATCTATGTCAAACAGTCTATAAATTTAAATGCCTATGGAGCTATAACAGTTCTGAGTTTCTGTGAATATTTTTAACTGTATTATGTTTAACTGAATATCACAAAACACAACACTATGTTAATTACTCATTTTTATCTATGCAGTAGATGAAGTGCATAACACTTGCTCCTGTTAACAGTGCAAGTTTATCCCAATAAATCCAGTACTGAAGTTATTTCAATATTGAACAGTTAAGTCCTCAATAAGAATAATTAACAAATTTTCCACAGTAATAAGGAAAGCTGAACTTTTGACCTTTGGGGAGAGGTGGGAAGAAGTTCTCTTACTGGATGATTCAAAGATTTCAGATATGTGTTCGTGTTGCTGGAATTTCACAGCTTTCAACCAGATCTAAAGCAAGCATTAAAAAGAAACTTTTCTTCAAAAATAATTAAAAAAAAATGAAATAGAGGTTAGTGTTTCCTTGGACATTACGTTTCTTTGTTGTCTGTAGGGAAAACATTAAGAGAATTTATAGATTAAGGAGGAGATAGTCTAACAACAAGATAATATTTTTACAGCTTCACTGACATTTTTTTCAGTGAAAATCCTTTTACTGTTTTTTTGGTCACACTTGCTTGAGGAAGGACAAGGTGTCAGCAGAGTGGGGTTTCAGCTACTGAGAAGCCTTCTACTGCCCTGTCTTCTCAGTTACACCAGGGAGCTTTGGTTTATGAAACAAACACCAGGAATGAAACAAATTAATAGGAAGTCTCCAAGCTTTTCAGCACAGCTGAAATTCCACCCCCTCGGTACCACATAATGCTGATAACACTGACTTTATTTCCTCCATTCCACCTAGTGCCCTGACTCGCTCCCCAAGAAGCTGACATTTTTTCCCCTCACAAATGTCCTGAAAAAATATCTACTAGCAACAAAATTCAAAAACCAGGAAAGATTAATTGTTCTTTTTCTCGTTTTATTCTATGTACCCTGCAGTAATACTGTACTTGCAATGTTCAAATAAATGATAAGACAAGCTCTCTGGTCCTGAAAATTTTTTAGGAATGGCATTTTTACATTTTAGCATGATATTCCATAACTCATTCTATTACCTACAGACACACACACAATATACCAGTGGCATGCCTGCTTTTTTCCATTCCCCCCCTAGCTGCCTAGTAGATCTGTCTCCTTCCTTACAGGTGCTGCTTTGTGATTTTACAAGTTCTCCTACTGTTTCTATCATGGAAATGCCTACTTTTCTACTCACACAGCTGCCCTGATCACAAAGATGGAATATAGTTATATTTGTCTTAATAATTTAGTCAGTATTCAGTATAACCTGCAGATTATTAAGAATTCACGTGGTGTTCACATGAATGTTACAGGTTCTTCCACAGGGGTTCCACTGTAATCCAGCACGTTTGAAATCCAGCTGGCACCATGGCCTGATACACCTGAGAACATCTGAGAAAGCAAAGAGCTCTTTTTGTTGAAATGTCTGTTTTGAGACAGCAACCATAAATTGTCATATGACATGAAAAAAGGGTAACTTGCAAATCAGCACTGCCCATTAATATTCTGGTCAGGAAGCATTAGAATGAGAAAGGGTACTCTGCATTTTTCATCCATCCACCTACCCAGACTCCATTTACATGACGAAGGAGGGGAGGAAAGACCCATTTGAAACTGTTTTGATCACTTATAATTTCTGAACAGGAAGACTGATCTGTACTCCTCCTTCCATATATTAACAGATGAAAAGGTTCTAACAATACAACAGTCAATCAGAGTTTCATTAAAATAGATTAGATTAGTAATAATAAATCTTAATCCCTTCCAGACTTCATCACTAACACTTTTCAGCTGTCAGCACAGCTGTGCTTAAATCACTGCAAAAGATCCAGGATATTCAATCCCCACACATATCCACAGAGATGGAATGGAACTGCTGTATCTATTATTGTAAATGTAGTGTAAGCTCTCACAGATACTCCCCTTAATGAGAGGCTGCTCTGGCTGCAGACACCACTCACAGTGACAGCTACAGTATGAACAATTTATTACTCTTTGGTTTTGAAACTAAAGCTGTTTCTGTGTTCAGTGAATATTAACACAAGCTTGGCAGCTGGGCTGAGCCCCAACTGCAATTCACTGTGGCTGTGGGAACATCAACATTTCATAAGTTTCATGATCTGTGCATATGCCCCCAAGAGTTCCCTTTTCTTAGATGAAATACTGGAACTGCTGCCACAGAATATTGTTCTAGATGGTATAACACTAACTCTAAGTAGTAAATTTATTCAATACAGCTTTTTTCTCATTAGGCAAAAAAAAACAAGTATCACCTTACAAACTGGGGAACTTTTTCTTGTACAGTCATCACAGGTGCTTTCAGTTTTAAACATCCACTTTGACAAATACGAACAATAAACAAGCCATTAAAGTATTATTAAAAAAAACTAACAACCTGTCCAGACTAAGTTCTTATATACTGAATTCTTCTTTAGAGGTTTATTTCTGGTAAAATAATATTTATATTAGTCATGACACCCATATGCATGATTAGGATACCCAAATCATAAAATAACAAAGGGATTATTCAGTTCGATCACAGGATTTATGTTTGTTGCAGCTGAAGAAATATACACAATCCAAGGATAAGTTAAAGTAAACAGATTAGGATATTTGGTGGTAAATTTAGATAGCTTTAACATGCTTGTTTGCTCTTAAATTCTATTAACAGTAAAGTCAGACCACATTAATATTGAGGAAAATGCCAAGCCAGTAGCTGTGTCTTAGCAGTGAAAAGTAGATTTTTCTTGTATTTTAAAAGCTGTAGAGGATGAATTTATTACAGCATGGAAATACAGAGAATGTACTAACTTTTGAAATGCATTATATAACTAAAATGAAATTACATTCTGCAACAAAAGTGAAAATTGTTAATGAATCCTTTATCAAATCACATGTCATAAGAATGCCACTTCAGAAATGCTCTATTACCTGCTGTCATGGAGCAACACCACAACAGTATCCTGACATTCAGTGTCTGTAGGATATGATGAAGTACCTGATGTAAATTCCATGCACTCCCAATACGAAATTCACTGAGAAGGAAAAGAAACTCTTGGTGCGTTTATGATGAACCTGTCAAGCTGATTTGATAATCTTAGGCACAATTTCAATATATTTCCTTATATTTTTGCCTGACTTAGTGGATGCCTAATTTCCCTAAGGATTCTGAGAACCACTTGAATTACCCTTTATTCTTTTGTGATAATCTGTAATGCTCATGCCTAACAAAAATCAAGGTAAAGGGTACCCCTACAGCTGGCAGGGAGCTCAGGTGATGACATTTCAGTTAGATTCATTGGGTTTTTGACCAGAGAGGAACTTGTAAAAGTACTCCCTGGCAATATCTGGGCCAGGACACATTGCATCTCACACTTCTGGAGACCCCAAGCTGACAGAAGCCCCTCATCTTATACTGGGGTGATCTGGTCCAGCACAAATCCAGGGGATCACTGCTTCTGTTGACAATGCCACACCTAGCAAGAGAGAAATTATTTGTGCTCTGTGCAGAGTTTTGCTTTTGTTGTTCTAAAAAGGACAAATTCACAGCACCCTGACAGCTCCATTCAAGTTCTCAAGGAGAATTTTTAGTGCCTGGTACCTGCAGTTGTATCTCTCTATTAGTGTCCACCAGGAACATTCAAACATGGGGTTGTCTAAGGGCACTGACCCCTAATTCACAGGACATAACACACAAGAAAACCCAACCAAAAAATAAACAACCAAAACAAAATTGCATGACAGAAAAAAACATGAGTGTTGATAGTAGAGAGGCTTAGAGTAAAGCCAGTTTCTTTCTCTGCAGACTCATTTTTCAAGTGTCTGAAATATTATCCTTGCTATAGGAACAGACTGATAACTGAAGGACCTGAAAAGGTCACACTCATTCTCAAAACTTAGCCTTTGAGCCAAACTATTTTACATCTGTGAAGACAGACTTACACCCCATATATTCTGAGCAGTCTGCATTGACAGCAAATTGTGTTTTATTTTGAATAATTACTCTTTCTTGGCTAAGATAATTGTGGTTCAACACTGGCAGCACATAAAATCCTAATCCTTTATCACTTTGGCACCATGATTTGCTTTTGAAAGTCATCTTGATGTGTAATAGGCCTCCACACCATTATATGATTTGTTTCTTCAATTGTTTATAACTCAGTAGAGCACAGCACCTCTAATTTGAGAACTGGAAAAATTTCAAGAGCCTTTTTCAGAACAGCACTGAGGTAGATGAGGCTACATCCTCAACTGTACAAAATGAGTCTGCATTAAACAATTTCTTTACTAACAATCTAGTCCCTCGTTTGCTATGTCAGAGAAAAAAATTAAATACACTTATTTATACTTCATCTATTATTTATAATTTCTGTCTTAAGTAATTATTATAATATCTCGTCTATCTTCAATCATTTGTATAACTCTCATACTTCTTCCCCTAGGATTAGACTATGTAGAAGTTACACTGATGTAAATTATGACTTTCCAGAAAAAGCAAGTCAAGTAAGTGATGTCTGAGGGGGAAGAATTTCTTTAGAATTACTTTTTTCCCTCTCCTACAAGGTAGGTACCCCACAATATCTTTGGTGTTTCTTTTCAAGGTACTTCTACATTGTTTCAAAAGTCTTTTTGAAATTCCCTGGCTGCTCTTCAGTCTGGATGATGGTCATCATCATCACCACCACCTCCAACAGCACTGCAGTTTCTGCAGATGCTCTCAGACACTTTTGCTTGTTCCAGTCACACAGAGTTAATCTCACACCAGCTCTTGTTCTCCAGAGCAGCCTTTCTCCCCTGCCCCCAACAGGACATCTCTGTGTTTAGCTTAAAAATGGAAGAACAGCATGAGGAAAAACTTTGGGAAATAAAGTCAAGGCAGTAGACTAAACCCACAAAAGCGAATGTGAACATAAGCTTCACCTGCATTGAAACATTTGGTCCTAAAAGCCATAGCATCTTCTTGGAATAAAATTAAACAAACATAAATTATTTATCATTTAATCCAATGTTTCAGATTATAAGAGCATAACAATAAATGCATTTTGTAAATAAACAAATATGCTTCTTATCAAGAATAATAAGAGGAATTAAGAGACTGTATCAAAGCTGCATTCTTTTCACTTTCTTAATTTCACTAGCTTTGGTTTTATTTCAATTATTACACTCGCTCGTGCTTCTCAGTGAGAACCAAGTTCATCAGTCCTGATGCTGTGTCATCTCCAGCATTGGAAGAAAGCTTTTTCAATAATAAAAAGATTCTCACAGGATCTAAGTGGGTCGTGTTTAAGTGTATATTATATCAAGTATAGAGCATAAATGAATATACAAATAATTTTTATGAGAGACATTGGCAGAGTTGGACTGAAAGTTCTTTTAGTTCTTTCAGTCCATGTATTTTGATTGGATTCTGTGAAAAAAAGGTACCTGAACACAGGAAGAACTTTGATTGGTCATCGACCCGAGTATGTCACACATTAATCACCAGATTAGAAAAAACAGAGAGAAAGAAAAATGTAAACATTAATGGAAAAATTACTATTACTAAACAATTATATAATTACCAAAAAATATTTTGAGTATTTGCATCTGTTTAATTAGAACACTCTATTATGACTCTCCTCCACTTGTTACACAAAGCAGAAGGAAAATAAGATTTTTTGTGAGTAGGTTCTCCCCAAATGTACTAATCATAATCTACGCTTCCCATTTGGAAGAAAACGTGATGGAAACAATCTTAGTGACTTTTAACTCCTGCTTATGGTCCTGATTTTGGACCTTATTTTCTAAGCATTTTAAAATATGGAGCAAGCTGGAATGTAACAAAGGTTACTGTTGCTATTGGTTATGCAGAAAAGGTCTGACATCAAGGAAAATAAATAAGGCTTTTTTAAGCAGCATAATAACTGCCCAATTAAGCACCCTATTTTACTGGTGACAGAATGATGACACTGTTGCCACCATAATTAACAGCCTATGGATCTAGCAAAACTAATTAAGTCAGCTGAAAGACTTCTGCAGCCTTTCCAAATGGTCTGTTCCAAACTTAACCAGATTACTTTTCTATACTGACACAGAATACTTATTTCATCATCATCAATTGGTTTTATTTTTTTTTCTAAAATCAGATTATGATAAAAGAAAAAAAAATGGTGTATTTGCTCCAACATGCAGTATTTTTAGAATTAGCCTTTAATTATTTATGACTTACCAAGGGAAAATGAAATAATTGATAAGCAAGTATTTTCATAATTGTCAGTAAATATTGGGAGCTTCTGATTCCATATGCTGACAATGCTGTCAGGGAAGACTTGCTCAGAATGTCTATGATGTGCTTTTGTTTCAGTATTCAATCATAATCAACAATTCCTGCAGTACCAATAGTTCAAAATGGCCCCAAGGCCCCATAAAAAAAGAACTGCTGAGTTTGTGACCTTGATCTTTAGAAAAGGTAAAACGTCTTTAGACTGGATCTGAATAAGAATGTTGTCAAGATGCTATTTAAGAGTTTTAGGATTTTCAAATACAAATGTAATAACTTTGATAAAAGACGCTTCACTTTATTGCAGAACTTAGTCTCCCTAATTAGGTGCAATTTGCTCTGGTTTTCAGTACACAGGCACTAAAAAAACAAGATAAATGCTGCAGGAAATGTGGTATGACCTTTTCATTATTGCTTTGTCAGGACATCTGTCAAGGGACTTTTGCTCCGTTCCAAAGCAGACACTGCAATGAACTGGAGTGGGGAATAGCTTGTTCTTGGTAGGGTGCCAGACTGTGCTACCAAGTAAGATTCATAATGCACTGCAGTCAATAAGATATCAAGGTACAAGGTACAGAATAACCCCAAATTTATCTTCTGAAGTAGGAAAGATCAACAATTCACTGTGCATTAAAAAGGAAGATACAAAAAGACAAAAAAAGATCGCATTTGCCACAGCCCTGCTAATATTATCTCTGATTATACACTCTACAATTTTTATTATGTAAATCCATTTCTGAAATGTTTTAATAAGAAATTTCATAACATCAGCAATGTGAAATGGTGGCTCAAGATATGCAGAAGAAAGAATACACATAGCCTGACACAGTTTTCTCACAAAAGGAAAAAGAAATCGGTTGGATTTATCAAATTCTGGCAAGCATAATGGTTATTGAAAGATTTTAGGAAGCTGCTCAAACCAGTCTGTCTTCTCAGGTTAAAATGAATTGTTTCAGGGACAAAAGAGCCATGCCAACCCTGCAAAAATTAATAACCTTTTTCTAATGCCTGTTCTATAGTAAAGAAAAGAGTGACAAGCAGAGCCTATTTCAGTATGCTTACATTTTCTGGCCTCTTCATCTTACCCCTAAAAGAACTGCAGAATAATAAAAGTACAAGATACACATCACAAGTGGTATTGACAGCCCTCTCTGCTGGGAATGTTTCAGAAACTTGTTTATCAAACCCATCATAGATATGGAACAAGCTGAAACTTTACAGTAATTACCTGCTACAACAATATATTTGCCGACAAATATTTGCCACTTTACTTTTTAGAGTCATATCTTTACTCAACAAAATATACGTTTGAAATATCTAGAAGATTCTTAAACTTTTTACTGGTAATTAAATGCATTTCCAGTATAGCTGTCTTTCTCTTTTCTCCTGGTGTTTCACTTAGCCTGTTACATCTCTTGTTTAATTAAGCTACATTCTTAGGAAATGAAATAATCTCATGCAAGTTTATGGATTTCTTTCTTCAATAACAATTATTTTATAACTTCCTATTTCAGTTAATACCTTCAATTTCCAGAGCACACAGGAGTCAGGAAATTTATAGCAGCAGGCAGCCAGTTATTGAAATACTGAGTTCAGTCCCACGTAATCAATGCTATTGTAATGCTGTTTTCAACTGCAGAGCCCCAAAAGCTATATAACTAAGTATAAATGAATAATATAAAAAACAATTCCAGAAATTTTCTCTTGTTTCTTAGTATACTGGGGAAGAATGCAGGAAGACCTCTTCCCAGAGTGACACTGACTGCCATTGAGGAATGACACTATGATTTAGCAAATAATTCCATTCTTATTTAATTCCAGGCAAAGTTTTTAATGCTTTCTCATTCCCCAGTCAGCCCACCCCCATCCTCCTCTGCCCTCTAACAAGGAAACACCTGGGCAGTCAGGCTTAGTTACAGCTCAGCAGACTGGTTTATTGTCATTTTCTGGGACTGAACCATGCTTTGACACGTCCAGCTCCTATTATTTCCTTAAACTTCTCACACAGTGAATAAAGCTGAACTTGACTTGAGTGGAAAAGCAGAGTTGAAATCATGAAAATTTGCAAAATCAGGGGGGATATTAGAGTGAGAAGAGGACAAGAGAGCAGAAGGTTGCATTGACAGAAGCCACCTCACCAACGCTGTCAGCCAGAGGAGCGCTGGAGAGCCAGCCCTGGGTGTGTGCAGGTGACGGTGGTGTCTTTTTCCCCAGCTGGCTTAGTGGATTTACAGGTTTTAGGTGGGGACAAGGTGCATAAAGCCCCAAGCTCTACCAGGACCTGTGTGAAAAGGGCTGAAGAGAAGCTGTTCCCCCAGGAGCTGATGGGGTCCCTGCAGCTGCCATGGCCCACAAGAGAGGGGGCATGCTCATGGTCTAGAACACTTGAGGAGTGGTTAAAAAGCATTTCTGGAATTGTAGGTCTTGGTTAACATTTTGTGCAGGCTGCTATAGCTATCAGGAATGACTGGCTCACTAACTGACAGTTAATAACATGCAATTAATAAATCATGAAGCTGCTCCAAACCTTACTTCTACTAAGCCATGAGTTAAGCATTTTTCCCTGTGACAGCCTAGCTCTGATTTTCATTTTATACGAAGCTCTGCTCTGTGTGCTTGCCCAGAAAAGCCAGAAGACACAGCAGAGTGTAAATGAGAGATACTTATACTGCATCTCCATGCTACAGGTATTGATCCTGGCTTGAAAATTGTGCAGGTGGAGCTCTGTACGTGTCTCCAAACACATCAGCACGCTCCAGCTGTGTGCTGCTGTGTGAGCAAAGGAAGAGCACAGAGAGGAGCTGTTCAAGGCACCACTGTCTCTTGCCAGGGCCCTGCCAGTTTCTCAAGTGCTCCTCAGAGCACTTAGGCTCTAAGCAAAGCAGCTTCTGACAGGATTTGTAGTTCTGGTAGATACATTACTAACTCCAGAGCACAAAACAGAGATCTGAGTTCACCTACAGTAAGGAAGTAAGAGAGATTGATTTCTGTAAAATTTTTTTAGTCTACCAAAAAAGACCTTTACACTGATATAAACTGTTAGTGTGTGAAGTTACACTGATTCCTAAAGGGTGGCACTTGGAATATCCTGACAAAATCGGGTGCAGTAAGAACTGGCACCACATTTGTGGTCTATTGTTCAGCACTGGGGCTCTTTCAGTGAAGACTTTGCATTTATCTGGCAGGAATCCTCACATCTAACAAAAAAGGAACAGAGCTGAGGTGAAATCTTCTTGATGTAAATAATATAGGTCAGTTATAATCATCCTTTAGATCTTGGAATATAACCACCTGCCCAATAACTCCCATTCCTCCTACCACTGCTAACCTTTCTCTTTACTATGCAGAAGAGGGTTTTTTCCTTCAAACTTACTCATATTTTAAATAAACAACTATAAATATGCAGTGTTTATAATCACACTTTCACAAAACTTTGGAAATAGGATAGGTTCAAGGGAAATTAAATAAGAAAATTTAATTTCAATAAATAAATCATATTAAATTTTTTTTGTAGCAATGTAGAAGCCACTAAATTTGAATTTGCAAAATATTTTAAAGCTAGTGTTTTATCAGTTCATGTGTAGTAAGTTGCATGTGATTTCTTTTTTTTTAACCTTTTATCCCTAAAGTTATTAAAGTGTTCCATTAAGTCTGGACAGCTTCTGATTACTTTCTAGAGAGGAATGAGTAAATTACAGCAGCCAGTGCCTACAAATTTCTTCAGAAAGAACCATGTGCAGATAAAACCTAACACAGGATATAAATGTTTAAATTTAAGAGCGACTCAGTCATGAAATGAACTTGGAATAGAGAGCAGCTGCCCAGTCTTTGGTAGCTGTTTTTTTACATTATACCACAAGAACTTTCTCAAGGACACCTGTATCACCATCATCATCCCCTGTAAACACAAATCTATTGGCATGGAATCTCAAAATACAACAAACCAATGGAGACAAAAGAGAGCTCAAACCAAACATTTGCTTTAGGCTATCACAAGTCCCTCAAGGACCCTATAGACTGATATTACTTTTAATTAGGTGTCACTTAAGAAGTTCCTCCAAGTTTGGATATTATAACCAGACTAATACTCTGATGAGTGACTTTCTCACTAGACAGATATTAAGTTATTGTCATATTTGCAGACACATAAAGATTGAGACAGTGAGTAATGCAGTGGAATAATCATGATGAAAAGCCATCTTTACCAGATGGTAAACCAGGCACAAACAGGAAACATTAATCTTTGGTTTTGACTAAATATAGAGTTTTATACAGAATAAAAAAAAAAAAAAAAAAAAAAAAAAATTAAAAAGTGGTTCATGTTCCTTAGGGACAGGAGAGGTTACTGGGAAGAAGTAATGCCAAAGAGAGCTCTGGGAATCCCGAGGCCAAGCTGACAATGACAGTGCAGAAAAAAGTGTTAAGCAGTTTTGCTGCGCATTGAAGAGACAGAACATCTACATTGTGTCCTTGTTTGCCAGGATAAAATTTCTATTGGAATAGTGGCCAAGGTCTGCAGTGAAAAAAGTGTTGCAGAACCTGGGAGGGTTCTACTGCAAATGCCACTGAAGGTCTGGAAAAGCTGCAGGACTGAAGCATTTGGGTCTATTTATTTTACTTGAGAAAGATGAAAGGCTAACCTAATAATAACAATAATAATGTATAAATAACAATAGGGGGAATAAAAGGGTGAAGAAGTTCAGCTTAAGATGTTCTTACTTTATGCTCTTTAAACTTAACATAAAACATTTTGGCTTTCTCCTTTTTTATAGGACAAGAGGGAGCGATTGATTAACACCGATATTGCAGTTCATCCCTTGACCTTCTGCCATAACTTCTCTGATCCTGTCAGTAATCATACACATATTACTGCAGTTTGTCTTTATCATGGGGATTTCAATTGCTCTCCCACAGCAAGTGCAAGCAAAACAGTGCATTTTTAATAATGTGCTTATTTCTATAAGTCAAATTGAATTTATTATATTCAGCATAGCAGTCATTGCATACAGATGAGTTCTCCATTTATGTATTTATGTATAAATACCTATATTACATATTTCTGCCTGATTTTGAAGATGAAATGTATTTAGATTTAGGGAAATTGTGATTCTGCTGCACACAGGGTAAAACAGCCATCATGGAAGCATGGTCTAAGATGACTTGGAATAGTGAAAACATGTGGCAAGTTATTGATTAATTTGAGCCCATCCTAACTATCATAAGCAAAACTGGTGTGAGCCAAGTGGTCTCAACAGTAAGCAGACTCATTGAAAAGTATCAGTACCAGTACCAGTAAATTACTGGGCTTTCAAACACCTGTTGTATTATTTAGGAAAACCTTTTGGTCAAACAATGAAAAACCAAACTGAATCCCCTTCCCCCCCTCAAAATTCCCAACAAATAGAACCCCCCACCCCAAAATCGTGATCACAAAAGGATTTTATAATAAATATCACTGACCTGTTTGAACTGCTTTTTAAAAGGTGATAAATAGCTCTGAGAGTTTTTGATACTCTTTTTTGGATATATTCTCTACAATTGAGAAGTACACCAACAAATAAACCAAACAAAATGCTTCATAATTCATTTTAACAGGAATTTATAAGACCATGTAAGAAAGAAGCATCATAAAAATAGCATCACTGTAACTTACCTGAGAACTGAGTATTACAGCACTTGCTTCTGCCAAACTGGGCCTAATTGGCCAGACTGACTTAATACAAATTGTCAAAGTAGAGCTGTTGGGAAAAAGGTTCAGTTTAGAACAACTTCAAATAATTGCTTAATACTCAGATAATGATTATTAAATATGTTTTACTATCCTGAAAATAAGAAGCAATCAAAAACAAGGAGGAAAACACATTGAACCAATATTTCACCTCCAGTTAATTGAAATCTTATCTTTTCTCTACACTGACTAACACTTCTAGAGATAAGAGCTGATATTTTTAAATGCTTTTGTTAAATTAACACAACCCAAACCTCTGCCTACTTTCAGTTCTCAGCCTGAGGGTGCAGGTACCAGGAAATGTCTCAGAGCACTGAGAAACCTCTTATTATTGATGGCTGCACAATTTTTTGCCCATGATAGCACCTTGACTCCTTTCCCTTTTTGTTGTGACAGATAAACCTAAAATATTTCAGAGTTTGAAATGGAAGATAAGCAGTAAGCAGCAAAATGTTTGATGATTATTCAAAGCTTATCTGAATTGCCCATACTTCCTGAGACCAGTGTGTGTCATAAAATCTACAGTCCTTCCAAATTCCAGACAGTTCAGAAGTACCTGGAAAATTGTTTTTAATCTCTGTATGTTGGCACTTTTATCTTTGCAGACTTCAGGTAAGACCTGCAAATGTAAAGCTGTGCACAAGTTAAAAAAAAAATAAAATACTTAATATAAATCTGTACCTTTAACAGTTTTATTTTTGAGGACTATTATAATTTTTATTTGGGACCCCTCAACTGCCATGCTATCCTCAATCACAGTTCTGCCATATGACTGGCCAGATGATAAATGCTATTGGTCACATCACATGTTTTTGCATCTTTTCAACTTATTTTTCTATATTTTAAATGATTTCTTTACTGTAGCAGCAAATCATATATTCAAAAAAAAAAAAAAAATAAAGCTCTGTCATGGGAAAAGCGGCACACAAAAGAAGAAGGTTCTCTCAATACTCAGGAAGTAAAAAATCCCAAACCACTATAGGTTTCCTCAGAATAATTAATTCTAGTTTTATCCTTTGCATTACAGAAAGACTGGAAAGCATTTTCAACCTGCACAAGGCATCTTGAAATCTGAGTTGAGGAAGAAAGGAAATGGATTTATTTGCCCATGGTGTTCATGTTGCACTTGCAATGCTTGTCAGCATTTAGTGCTCATGCTGAATGTCCAGGAGTCAAGTTTAGAGGTTTTTTTATGGTACATAATTATTTCTTTCCCTTTACATAAAACTTTCTCTCATTTGGACACTGTGTGCATTTCTCAGGGATTTAAATGCATTCTAAGGTAGAGTCTGTATTGTCTCATTTGAAAAGTCAAGTACTTTATCTTCTAGTCACAGAGTAAAATCCTTTGAATTTGGGAAAATGTTCCAGGCACAGTCCTCAACTGTACACATACCATTTTGGCTTTAATCACTGCACTAGGATTTAAGAATGTCCTGGAATTCAGAAGGACAAAAGGCAGTGCATAGAACTTTCTCACAATCATCTGTTGTCAAAAAACATCTTTTCCTTTCATTTCTCCACCCCTGATTTTCCAAAGATCAAGAAGTTATATCTAATATTTGTATTGAATTTGATAACTTATTTAACAAGATGGTTAGCAGAAATCAACTGTCCTTCTACTTGCACATTGATTTTAACATTTGAAGTACTTTGTAATTACTCAGGACTGGATTACCCAACGAATTAAAGCAAAATAGATCCATGTGGCAATATCCATATTCTTTGAAGACTTCAGCATGTTTTCCTTCTCGACCAATGGACTCACAATACTGAAGCTTCAAGCTGCCCCCATGTCTGAGTATTCCAGTTCCTGCCAAGCCATATGGCACATCTTTGAGTGTTAATGATTTTCATGTTCAGTGTGAACTCTTTGAAGTAATGCTGCATTTGTCTTTGATATAAAGTAGCCTGATATAAAATAGCTTAATTAAAATAGTTTGATATGAAATAGCTTAATTAAAAGTTAATTCAGTAAGTTTTCAGTGCGCTGTAACTATAATTCTTCAGCACCAAACTTTCCAATCAGGACATATTTTTAATTGATAGAAGTGTTACAGTGGTTTTAGGAAATCTTTTTCAATTAATTTGGAAGCATTGTTTCAGTTAATAGAATCAATGCCTGTTGCTATTTATCTTCAGGGGAATGTTTTGTTTCTAAGCAAATTAAATCCCAAAGGACAGAAAGTTGTATTTTAGCAGGCTCTCAATATATTTTCTGTTTGAAACAATTGCAAATGTGTTGGTTGCTTTTTAAAGCATATAATATGACTTCAACTTCTGTGCAAAAGGCTGTGAAAGATGTTTTGAATATAACATTTCCCAGGGGAAGAAAATCCATTGGAACAGAAATAACATCAAGATTTCCAGGCAAAAGCAAATATTCAGTGCAGTCCTGATGTTAGTCTGACAGTGCCTTCCCTCTCCTGTCACGGATTTTGTTCATCCTCATCAAAGCTGGACCTGTCTGCGTAGGTGACAGCGCTCTAAACAGGCTGCCAGCACGTGGGCATGTCGGGAAGAGTTCTAACAAACCTCCCCCAGGCAAAAGGAACAGCAGTGAGCCCTGCACCCAGGAAGGATCACACCCTGGGAGTCACTCAGCACTTCTGGCAGTGCGGCATAAGGGCTGGTGTTTCTGGCAGCAGCGTTCCCCACAGAACAGGAATCCTCTTGGGAAGCGAGCCCAGAGCACCCCCTGAACAAGTGACCTGAAGGCAGGACCGCCCAAGTGACTGCTTGGTTTTGGTCAAGTACTTGTCCTGCAAACCAACAAAACAAAATTGAAATCCCATCCCAATGGATCCAAACCTCATCTGGTTGCTTGACTGACAAGAAAATGCTGTGCATCTTTCCAGTGTTTTGCAAGATGTTTATGAACTGACTTTCCACTGAAGAGTATTTACCCTGTCCAGCCAGAGCAATGTGTATTTTGTGCAGTGTCATCCAACAGCTTACTTATCCATGGTCAAAAATATTTTATTAATAACAAAAGAACCCATGCCCATACCTCCCACATCCCTTCCACACTCTGAGGCCATTTCTTCTCTATAGCACAGCTCCTTTTTCCTTTGGGAGTCAAGCCATTCCTTCATCTGCCCCAAACTGTGTTTCATTCCATTTGGTGTAAGGAAGTTAGCTGTGCCTTTTTAACTCCCAAACCAGAAAAATCAAGATAAAAGCAGGTTCACATACAAAAAGGGCACAGCTTTACAAGTTTATGTTCAGTGGCACCCAACAGCAGAAACTCACCACTCACGTGTCTAACACTTTCTCAAACATTGTCTATCCAATTTCCCCTCCCCAGCCTTTTCCTAATGTCACAATTTTCCTGCTCGTATTCTTCTAGGCCTTTACTTATCTAACAGATCCTGATGCTCTGATCACTGTAAACCACAGAGCACTCCCAAAGTTTTTCCTCCCTGCAGGCTGAACTGTTAGTCCTTGCATGAAGTATGTGTGACACTGTGATGGATTCACAACAGATCTTTGGATTTAAGCAAATTTTAACCTTACCCATGTGGAGATTGCATTAAAACTAGAAAACAGTCATGCTTCACTTTCCTTAGTTAAATATAAAGTGATAGCACAAGCTAAAAAAACTAATAGTAGAAACACAAGAAAATCTATCACTTAAAGGATGCTTATTAAGAAAATTATCTCCTTTCTCTCAAATGTCACGGTGAGCTGGCACAGATGCTGTAAGGTGCTTAAGCTAATGCTGTTAAGTGTAAAGGATTTACTGTGCAATGATTACTTACTATGATATGTCAGCATCTCCTTCAAGTAAAGGTGAAATGAGCTGGTGGAATACAAAACACTGTACCATGATTAATGAAGAAAAGTCAAAAATTTGGTCACTTATCAGGTAATATAAATTCCTTAGAGCCAAAGAAAGGATGACAATAATAATTCATGAATAATTTATCTAAAGATAAACCATTTGCAACAATAATCAGTCAGAAATGAGTAGCTATTCTGAGCTAATTGATGTCCCCATTGAAGCAGTGACTGACAGCCTTGCACTGCTGGGCACTGAGTAAGAGACAATCCACGGAGGGCACTTAAGCAGAGTTATGTTGCCTCCCATTTGAAAGCTGTTTGGCTTCTCTCATGTGGAGATTTTGATATTCCTGTAGTAGATGGATTATCTGAGAACAGCTTATGGACAGCTGTAGTGTTTCTACTTACAGCACAGCCAAAGACACACATAGTTACTGTAAAAGCTTTTTCAGGAGAAATTTGATACAGGGTCAAGGTTTGTAACACAACACACTCAGTTACAACCATATTTGTCTTTCAAGGAAGAAGTGACACTTTTCCCCTCTAGCTTTTCAAGCTTGACATATTTCAACAAAGTCCATATCCTCTTAATGTTTCTTCCCCATAACAATTAAGCTAATTGGAAAAAATATTATCGATATTGAAATCACTGCATACCAAACCAGAAAACAGCACCCTGAATTCAAGTATACCTACGGTGTAATCTATGTCAGTTACTCTTGTGGTGCAGTTCATTATTCAGAACTTACTGGATTAGAACATAATGAGCTATAAAATGAAATATAAGAACTGTATTTTGTTACTATCATGTTAACAATAATTACTAAGTGTCATTACTGCTTTTGTTGTTGTTTTACTGGGAAATGATTGCATTATTCATGTTTATCACTCAGTTATCTGCCTCTCCTTACTCTGTTTTTCTTCCTCTCCTTCACATCAGAGAAGATTCAGTGCAGCAGCACAGAGGCACAGCAACTTGGTGATGTGCTGCTCATCACAAATTGCAACTCATATTTCACTGCTTTGCTAAATGCAAATAGCAAGGACTTGAGGAAATCATTAACAAGATCTTATTCTGAATTTTGGATGGTAATTGAGCATATAGAGACAGCTAAGTCTTTACTCATTTTTCTAGGAATTAGATAATTCTTGGTTTGAATTAAGCCATTTGAAATCACTTCACTAGTTAGTTCATGGAATGCTGTGTTTAATCACTATCCATTCAGACAGGATAGCCAGCTTTCATTAAAACAGAAGGGAACTCATCCTACTTCAGATCATCCAACAAGACCTGGTTCCTACATCAGGGTTTAGGACTGAAGCTAAGATTGGGGCAGCTGTGTTTCAGCTGTGTCAGGGCAGGTGACAAATCCCTGCCTTCCATGCCTAGTTCAGAACAAGTCTGGGCTGCAAAGTGAGAAATGAACCAAAGAGTTCCTCTAATAGTCTGTGTGAGAGGTACAGAGACACCCGAAACACCTGCCAAGTGCTGAAGCTCACAACTGTCTACAGAAGTCTTTTTTTGTTTATCTACCAGGAGAGCAATATGTGCACTGTGAATGGTGAATGTTACACACCCATAGCTTGGATATTGGCCCCAGTATGACCAGCATGGAGGGTCCCCACTCCAACTGGATGGAAAGCCATGGCCCCAGTGTGCCGCTGCAGCAGTTGGATTTGCGGTGTGTACTCACTGAGCAGGGAAGGATTGTGTGGTGTGAGAGGCCACAGCATTTCTCAGAATGTGATCAGTTTTGAAATAATGTCTGTGTAGTTAGAGCCATAAGGTTTTTCCCAAGAAAAACGGTTTTAGAACCACAAGCTAATAGCAGTTAGAAATGGAAAAGACTTGGATAATCACATTTATACACAGATAAGGAAGTAAAACCTTACAAAGTTCACACTCTGAATTATATGTTGAATTCACTAATAATACTCTTCCTAGGAAGATGGCAATTTGGACAAACATCGTGAAAGATAAAGTTGTATTTGTTTCATGGCAAGAACACCAAAATTGAAGTTGCAGTAAGTAGTATGCAAAACCAGCTTCCTGGGTGGTAGTGTGGTGCGTAATTAGTCATCTCCCACAAAGTTAACAATTTCCTGTTTGCAATCTGCACTTACTATAAATGTGAAGAGATGGAAAGTCAATGTATCTTAATGGGCGTGTTGACTCATTTATGGCTGGGTTAGGTTTACAAACTGTCTGTGGTTTTTATTTTCTTCTGTTTACGATTGGAAGGCTGACTCAATCAGCAAAGTGAGCAAAGTACTGATCACTTCAGGAGATTACTTTCCAGTTGGCTGAATAACTTCAGAAGAAAAACACCCTAAACCAAGTCCTAATGGTTTCTTTAGAGTCTCCAAACTGGTAATTCTGCAAATGCAGGGACACTTCCATCTACTCTGCAATGCTAGGTGCTATTTAATGATTGTTTGTAAATTCCAATGTACTGATTTGAGTGGATTGCTGTTTGTTTTGTGTGTTTGTTTTTTTTAAATCTACCAAGTGTCTCCCTAGACTGAAGATATTTGTCAGGCATTAAAAGAAAGGGGAGTTGGGAAATACCAGATACTTTTTGTATCTCTCTATTTTGTAATTTTTATTCTGAGTAGACCTATGTTTATGAGAAATGTGGATACAGTTGATCATTAAAGATTAATACTGTGGAAGATTACACTACCAGATAGAACTGCATTATTTATAGAAAAATACATTAATTTTCAAACCTTTTTCTGACAACCACTCTACTTATGGATTTGAAAATTAAATTGCACTTGAATTAAGGAATTGGCTCCTACCCTGTTATTCACTGTCAAAGCTACAATCCAGAAGATTTATAGCAACATAAAGAACTAGATGAGCACAAAATTGAAACATTCAGCAGTGAAAGATATCAATTAAAAAAGGATAAAAAAACCCCACACCTGTGATTTTTTTTTTCAGTTGCACAGTGGCTCTGGCTGTGGCAAATTCTGCTTAATAGAGATGGTAGCAATAAGAAAGTAAAGCAACTGTATTTCACATGATTAATATTTTTTTTTTCCCAGAAAGGCCCACTTTGCACAATCTCAGAATTTGTTATCATGCATCCATCTCTCAGATACATTTTATTTTAGGAAAATAAACTAAAAACATATGTGATAATTTCTGGCAATAGACACAGAATCTAACTCTTCAAAGACAAAACATTATAGATTTCTAGCATCCTGTTACGCAGAAACTTAGATTTTGGGCTGATGTCAACATGGACTTTTATAAATTAAGATTCTTCCTTATATTATTATAATTTAATGGCATGGAACTCGTTCTGGCAAACTACAGGGTGGCAGGCAACAATCTTCTTGTCTCTGACTCTAAGGAGTCATTCAACTTAACAGAAAAATCCCTCAACTCCACATTAGGATCCTACAGAGATTTTGGTAATAGGCTGTCAACATTTTCAGTTTCAGCAATTACCCAAGAGATGAATTCTTAATGAATTAAGCAAGCTGCTAATTTAGTGGAATTGTCTCATTGTCCATACATTTAGTACTTTCTGTACATTCAGAAATCCTTCTTGTTCTTTTTCTCCCTTTCCCTGACAACTGTTAATCAAATTGCATTCAGATCTAATTTTACTTACATATTTGTGCTTGAGGATTTGAGGAGATTTGCTTTACTGAAATAATTTTCAGTATAAAATTAACATTTTTGGAACTTTTTTCTTTTTTGTGAAAACTCCAAGACATCTTCCATAAAAAAAAAAAAACAAAAAAAACCCAAAAAACAATGCAACCCCCTTGTTTCCATTTATAATTCCATTTATAATAGCGCAAAATTAAGTCTTCACTCAGATCAGTAATGTTTCCATAAATATGTAATCACAGTATAAGGCAGCAATCTTCATCCAGGAGCTCTAACTGATCTTTAAACAGACTCTGCTAGCTCCAGCCTCTTGTCTCCAGAGCAGCAGGTTTGTGCAGGAAGAGATCAGTTCAGTCCCTTTGAGGCAGCTCCTGGTTTCTGCCACCACCTGAAATCCCAGGCTGGCATCACCTGGGTGACCAAGGCATTCAGACCAGAATGGAAAGGCAGAGTCCATTCTCACTGAGATATTTATTGGGAAGCACTCTTCAATAAAGCACTGAGCAGATCCCTAGTACTTACTAAGTAATGAAAAAGATGTGCTCAGATATTCAAGAATACTTGAGAAATGTTTTCTTTTGTCTTGTCTCATGCAACTGAATGACAAACTGTAAGTGTCAATGTTCTTAAAATTAATATAAAGACTGATTTCTGCACAAACATAAAACAGGTTCCAAGGCAGTGAGACAGATACATCTTTCTAGTAGCTTTTCTTTTTGTTTTGGGGGTTTTGTTTAATCATTTAGAGATGTATTTGTAAGTAATATTCCTTCTGTGTACTGCCAGACTTCCCAAAACTCTCCATGGATTTCAGAAACATCAGCTCTGCTCACTTTCACTTACTGGGGTATGTACAGAGCTCTCAGCTTTACAACAGTTCTGAAACTCTGAACTGCATTGTCATAGAGAAGCAAAAAGGAACAAAGATGCATGTCTGCATTTTGCTGTGCTTTACAAAAGTCAACAGCAGAAGTGAAAAATTATCTAAAGTGTACCAATAAGCCATATCTAACAAACATTATAAAACACCCAAATGCCCAAGGAGCAGTGTCTAAGTAAGAAACTGTAGGAATTTTTTCCTCTAACTTCAGATAGAGCAGAACCAAAATTAAACATTTTTCTACTGCTGGGATGAAAAGGGCAAGCCTTTGACCTCTATAATATCTGCAACTATGAAGTCATTAAGGGAGCCCAAGAAATCAAAGAACTAAGTGTATTGATAAATTTGCTGAAGTGCTTCATGAAGGAAATATCTACTGCTGTCCACCTATCACAAGAAATTCTTAAGAACACAGGATAAAAATGATTCAGTACAACTCTGTCAGTGACTTTACAGATGTTTCATGCTACAACTGCATCAGTCCAGGCAATATGACTTGTCTCACCCTTTCTAGAACACTTGAAAGAAACATTTCTTTACTTGTTTCTAAAGTTAAAAGACATTTGAAGAAAGCATCTTTGATTTTTTATTAGAGTATAACAGTCAACAGTGGACCACTCTGCAGCTGTACTGCACAAAGACAAGCTCTGTCCAAAGCAGCTCACAAAAAAAAAACCCAAATCCAAAACAAAACAAAAAAAAAAAAAAATCAAAATAAATAAAAAAATCACAGACAACACATTGTACCCTTTTTACAGATGAAGGCCTGGGGCCCAAACACAGCAAGACTCTTAGAAACAGAACTTTCATCAAAGACCTCAACTGAATACAAACCTCTTTAGGTCATATTGCCACTGCTCAGTCTTGCTTTTACAGCCAAATGTGGGGCTTTTATTCGTTTTTTATTTACTTTTAAAGCAAAACAAGCAAACAAAAGCTATAAAACCCATTGCTACTCTAAAAATAAAAAAAATTAAACTCAACTTTGTTAAAAATATTGACTTAGGAAGAGACTGTTCACTACACAATACTTTGTTGCAATTCATTACTGCCAGTACAAATCTGGTTTCTTTATCTTCACTGCAATAAAAAAATTCACTGCCATTAAGAACATTATCTCCGTATTACATACAAAATCATCAGTTCTAATAATTTCCTATCTGCCTGGGAAATAGAGGCTGTTAATATTCATATTGAATTATAAGCTTTTCATATAGCCTAAACAATTATTGTAATGAATGTTTCAATAGGTGTGTGATATTGGTTTTCAGAGATATTAAATTATTCAAATTGATTGTAGCCAATATGACCTTAATTTATTATATTGCATTATTACAATGTAATTGCTTTCCCCATATTTGGGATACACCTTGGTTGCTGATTAAGTGCTGTGAGTTCCCCACAGCACATGGCGTCCAGCTCAGGCAGCAAATGCAGGCATCACTGCAGTGTTCCACAAGTGCAGACGTCTGGGAGTGGGGGATGAAGGGTAAAGACCAAATAACATCAATAACATCTGATTTCTAGGGCTTAGGAACACATAGAGGTGTTTCTCTCCCTCCCACCTTGTCCCTTTTCCACTGTAGGACCCGAGTTTATGCCCAGGTACAACTTTTCTTCACTTGGGATTATGGTAACATCCTGGACAAAATTTCACAGTTCCGTAAACCAGAAGGACCACAACTGACCTTCAGGTGTCAGGTACTTGACAAAAACCTCCCATCCCGTCATTTGTTAGAAATCTGATACCATGACTTACTCTGAACTGAATCTAAATGAAATTATGTAGGGCTTGGATAATCAGACTCATCCCCGGCGGTGTGTTTGAACTTTATCTCATAGCAGTGTTGTGTCACATAATTATGACAAAACTCTCCTCTTTCCAGTGCTATCTCCTCTGCTGGTGGAAAAGCAGAATGGAATAGACTTATACCAGCTAGCACCAGGTCATTTATTAGACCAGATATCATTTATTTCTGCAAACAAATGCTATTCTGATCCTCCTAGGGTTAGTTTAATAAATAGAGTCACTGATAGTTATGTGAACAAAAGCCTTTTGCTACATTACACATTTTCTGAAACGTCCCTAAAAATCAAACTTGCACCCTTGTGGCCATATTTTGGAGCTACAAAAATCAAGTCAGACAGTAAAATCTCATTTTTCATTGAAGCAACAGAGCTGTTCTGTTTCATTTTTCCCAAGAACTTGATCATTTTGATCATATAAATGCATTTTCCTACATCCCTTGTCTTCTGTCAGTTTACTTTTATTTAACAAGTTTTCTACCAGCTGCTGCTGGCAATGTAAAGGCCAGTGATCACAAAACCAGGGACTATATTCTCAAAAATAAACAAATTAATCTCACCACTCTCCTCCCTAAAAACCCCAAACAAACAAAAACCCAAAAAACCAAAACACCACATACCCAAAACCACCCAGGTGTAAGTATATTGGTATTTTTTTACCAGCATTTATCCCTTGCCATATTGTATATCTTAAAGCTGAGGCCATTCTTTCCTAGGACCCCACAAAGTGTTTACCCTGTATAAGGACATTATCCCACACATACATCCTGTAGCTGCAAGCCACAGACCTCAATAATATCCACCTTGATTCTATGGAGGACAACATTAATTGTTGTTTCTTACAAAACTACTCCTTTCTCGATCTTTAATTGTGACTTTCCTATCTAGAGTTTAAAGCCACATGGGGAAATCAGAAGTTGGAAGAAATGGGGCTGTTTCAGACTTGGTTTCCCTGAAGATGGGCTTGCTTTGTCATTTACGAGTTCTAAAAGTGTCAGTCCCTTTAATTGAAAGGATGCTGGTTTTTCCAAAGCACCTCCAGTTCCTGTGCATAATTTTATAAATGTCTTTTTATTAGTTCCTAAATTCCCTTTCCACTGTGGGTCTGCTTTAGGGACTTTGGTAATTATCTAATTTACCTCAGATTCTGACCCCTGGGTTACTGGCAGGAAACTGATAGCCCTTTACCTGTTTTTCTATTAACTGCATCCTCAGAACTGAAAGAATAAGAAGTCATCATGAAATGAAATTACACAAAGGTCAGCTGTGGGGATGGCTTTTTTCTTCCCATGGTATTAGTTCCATGTTAACTTTGATTAAACCAGAAGGTGGATCCAAAGGCACTGGTGGACTTTGCCAGTGTTTACAGGCACAGAGGGTTCCATATCATCCATATTCTTGATACCATGGACTTCAACAACACTGAAAGCAACAATAGCTATCCAAAACACTATGGGGTTTTTTGGTGTTGTTTTCAATGATTCATTTAAGGAGATAATTTTATGAAAAATTTATCAGGGATTAACCATTTTTCTAGTATTGAAAAAGAACCTGGGTAAACCACTCCTAAATCAAAATCAATATCCCATGATCCCAGCAATGAACACAAGAAGTTATTTGTTAAAGCAAATGGTTTAAAAATAAGGAAGAAAATACACTTGTAAAAATTAATCTTCAGAGGGAGGGAGGTAAGTACTTTGGAGTAAACTAAGGAGGCTCACATACAAGATTTGCAAATAGAAAATGCTATAAAGGATCTGACAAGTTCTAAATTAATGGCATTTCCAGTCTCAGTGAATGCATATGACTCAAAGTGCATGCTAATCTATTGAAAAAAATAGAAAAAAGGAAAAGATCCTGATGTTTACTTGTTTTTCACATGGAAGGCAGCGTTTGAAAGCTCGTTGAAATCCTTTACAATACCCTGAAACAGTTGCCTCTGAGTTCAGTGGACCTCAGATGAGTCCTCTGGGGAGGAAAAGGAGGGTAGATAAGGTTTACAAAGGATAGTTTTGATTAAAAATGAATCTTCAAGAGGACACTAAAACAAAAAGAATTGACTGCATTTACATCAATTTTGGCACATTCATATGAAATGCTATAAACTGCACTGTCAGAAATAAAATGAATAATGGTAAGATATTTCAAAATAGAATAGTTTAACGAACCTGGTTAAGAAATATCATTGAGGCACCTCCTGTGATGAACACCTGCCAGAGACTCTGACAGGGCCCTTCTGAACACTGGAGTTTGGAAACACTGCCTTTGTGCTAATTAACAAACTTAGGTCTGGGGAACAGGTGTGAAATTGTTACCATTTGAGATTTCCAGCTGGGTTTTGTTGAACAAATAACAAAAACTTTCAGACAATTCCAGTGAATTCAGTTTACAAAGCTCCAATCTTACCAGTGGTGTTGTAAGAAGGGATAGGGGATGGTCACATCAACCTCGAGTGGAGTTTTATTTTGCCATTTTGTTTCTGTTTCATACCAAAAGGTGAGGCTCACAGGACATACCTGGCTGTGCCAAAACTACTGGCTGGGACTACTGCCCTTTGATTCCCCTCTTGAGCACACAGGCCTCCTTAGGACTGAGCAGAACCTGCACATTTACATTTCAAGGCTTCTCATGTCTTGAGGGTATAATTAATGGCCAGGCACAAGTACACTGAGTTTAAAGGAACCACCCTGCAGGATTGCTGGGGAAAGAGGAGACAGAGTACAAATGTACATCAGCAAAAGTCTGTGTTCCTTTGCAGCCAGAAGACAAATGCAAGCTTCTCTCAATGGCAGGTACTTAAGACAGTTTTCTTCTAACAGTGGCTTTTCTCTTTTTAGAATTCCCAGGGTTTGAGGAGAAAAGATTGGGTGCATTTATTTTATAGGAAAGGCCCTAAAACACATGACCCAGTAGAATATAAATGCTTTTCCTTCCCACATTACAATGCCTGTTTTCTGAGTAGATGTGGATACAGAAAACTTGAACTAGATAGATATTGCTTAAGTTCTCAGTACCATCTCTACAATCAACACTAACAGCTTTTAATTGCATTTTAATTGCCGCTTTTCTCATATGAGGCCACTTCAGAAATTGAGCAGATGTGGAACAAGGGGGTTAAGCTTTGAATTTCTGCCTTGAGCCACATGGATCTTTCACGATCCTGAGCTGGCCACTTAAACTTGTGTATTCAAAATTACCTCAAGGATTGCAAAGTAAAGAAACTGCTGCAGTTACCTCACTGTAGAAAGTTTCTTTCACTTCTTTGGATCAAAATGGTGACTGAGCAGGTTCTCTAGCATTTCTGAGCTTCCTGTAAAGAACTGCAAAACACTGGATTCCCTGTAAAGACACCTCTCAAGGAGCACCAGAAGCAGCTCCATGAGGATGAGCAGGAGCCAAAGGCGGGCGCAGCACAGGCTGTGCCCCCGCCAGCTGGCACCACCCCACAGAGCCTGAGCAGGGAGAGCAGGCATGTGATGGATACAGGAGACAGCCTGGCACACCTATGGCACAGCCCAGGGAAGCAGCTAAGCTCCAGTGGAAAAGCAGCAGGGAAAGGGGAAGTAGGGCAGCCTGCTCAGGGCATTTGAAGCCTACAGCTGCCCTTGGGGCCATGACAATACCCAGGTGCATGAGTTTCAGAAGTGAGATGAATTAAACAGCTGCAATCTAGTCCAATTTGCTCTTTATCAACACAAAAGAAAGCTGGCCCAATTGCCAGGCTGTCCAGGAGACAGCCAGTAATGAGATGACAAGAGCTTGGCTGGAGTGGAGAGAGCTCTGCTGGCAGAGCTGTGGGGAAAAGCTCGTGGAGCACCTGCTCCCAGCATGGTTGGCTCCAGCTGCCACATCCAGATTCACAGCAGTTTTTCTCCAGAAAGGAATGAAACAATCACATACAATCTTTCCAAGGCATGATGTTTCTTTAAAATATTTAAAAGCAGCGGAAAGTACCCATCAGAAGATCAAGAAAACGAAGCATAGCTACCAAGATACAACTATGACTTTATACACTGAAGATGCAAATTTGCTGTGTGGATATGATCAAATAGTTTGCTGGGTTTAAGAAATAACTTCCTTCTGACTGCACACAAGAGCATTTTGATAAGAATGTGCTACCAGGGAATTCATTACTTCAAAAATATTCAGGTATGGTAGGTTTGGTGCATGTAAACAAGGATAAAGACGTGTCAATGCAACCTTTATTGCTACGTGCTAACCCAATAAAATGTTGGGTAAATCACGCTTTTACCTGCATTACCAATACTTTCTGTGAATACACCACAGAGAAAAAATATATAGAGAAAACACTTCATTGTTACATATAGGTAAAATGTTATAAAAGAAATCCATTGTAAGATCAGGCCTTGCTATTTTGACTAAGCTAACAGCTAGCCTGTTAAATTCCCATGAGAAAAAAATTATAAAAATGAGAACCAGTTTGCATAACAATCTATTCTTGTGAGAAAAAAGTATGCACCTGCAAAAATAAGAAGTCTATGCCATGAGAATCCACGAAGAAAAACTGTAAATTATCTAGAAAAGGAAGGTTTTGATGGACATGTACACTAGCCATCACCAACCAATGAACTGAGTTTCAATGCATTGTTAATCAGTTAGATTTAACACGGTGCTTTCTGATATCTCTATAAATATAAGCTCAGTGAATAAAGATTGGGGTATTCTGCATGAAGAATCAAGTGTCTTGTCTGTCTCTACTGGGACACTTCATGTCTCTCCAATTCCATCTCTGTGTACTGGTATATACTACAGATCTTGTACAGTCAAAGCCTCATGTTTTACAGAAAAAATTAATTATTTTTCAGTGTGAAAGGCAGAAGCAAATGGAATTTTAAAGCCCTTTTGGCTGTAATAATAGCCCTAATTATTTGTCCCCATTAAAATTTATCACTGACAAACTTAAGACCAGTTTTTATAAGCTATTCATATAATATTATTTGTCCTTTCCAATACTCACAAAGAATTGTCACAAGCTCAACTTTTGGATACATGACAGAGGCAGAGTAATACTACCGTTAATTACTGTAATTAATGCAAATTATACAAAACCAGTAAAACTCCATTACCAAAGAAATAATAACCTTTAAACTGAAAATACAACAGCAAATGCAGAAGTTCAGCTCATAATGGCTTAATTGTGACAGAAAGAATGTTGAGCAGTGTTTAGATTTTGGTTCTACATGCTAAAGCAGCTAATAATAAGTGGCACAGATTTATAGATAGCTAATATATGAATATAATACCAGAAGTGGTATTCCGTGAAGCTGCTCATAGACCATTTGTTTTATAGGATTTGATATTATTATTTAAACCAGCTATTTTAAAAAGCAGTGCACAGTATATTTCTCACAGAGGAAAATAGGCTAGCTTAATCCCTGTTTGAATGGAAAAACTCCATTCTCCCCTGTTTTAAATCAGTAGAGTAGGCTATTCTTACAAAATTACTAGAGTTTCATAAAGCCCTAACTTCACACACAGCATGCCCAGCATGTCAGTAATGAGGGGCTTTGGTGGGGAAACTTGCTTACAATTCTAATCTAGATTCATTACCCTAGCCTCAGTTAAAAGGTCAGGAGTTTGGGTTTTTTAGGGCTTGTATTATTTGTTATACAAACACTATGATAAAGATACAAGAATTGAAATGGCCAGCAAAATTATAAACAAAATCACAAAGTTCATGAAAATCACCAGCTCCTGCTGAAGTAAAAGAATTCAGGATTTTGTGTCAAAGAATCAGAATTTCACCAGTGTTGTATTCAGATCCAAGATGAGGATTTTGAGCTTCACAGCTTTCGGTTTCAAGGTCATCCCTCCATCTTAGTCCATATTCATCTGAACTTAAATTTTGGGTGAATAATAGGGGTTATTGTGCTAGGTTATATCATTTAACCAATTACTTTAGGACATCTAAAAAGTCACCTCTTGAAGACAAACCATAATTTACTTTTGAACTATCAGCTCTGAAACACCAGCTTAGCAGAAAGATATTCTGAATTTCAAGCAGTTCATGGCCTTGAGTGTGCATGTTTATGCAATGTTATATATCTAATGGAATTGTGGAAGTTCTCATGCATTTCTTTTATAAATCCTCCAGAGCTCTTCAATTCAATTCTTGTTCAGCAATCTGTCTCAAATATGAATTATGTGTGATATTAAAAAAGGAAGCAATTCATATGTTTTGCTTAACTTTGCTCTGCTAAAACAGCTTTCTTTGGAATAAATAGCAAGAATGCTTCACACAGAACTTTGTAGATTTACATTTTGAAATTAAGACTTGCCCTGGTGTCAGAAATCTTACATGATTTTATTGTGTCAAATGTGTGAGGTAAAAGACATTTCTTTGCAGAGGGCTCATTTAAATTCCCTTTGCAATCTATTTTCCCATGTAATGTGCCATGAGCAACTTGGTCCAGTGGAAAGAGTCCCTGTCCATGGCAGCAGGGTTGGTATCAGATGGTCTTTGAGATTCCTTCCAAACCAAACCATTCTGTGATCCTTTAACAATACAGGTGCTTTTCCCTGCAATTCAGGACATAATGGCTTATATCAGTTGAAAATACAATTTTCTGTTTAACTGAGAGCAAACACTGTTGTCTTCAAGGATGTGTTAAATGGTGATCACATATTGTAGAATACCAGATAACCTGAAAAACCTGACAGCTGTGAATATTACAAAATTCTGTGGAGAATCAGCAGAGGCCACGCAAGAGAATGCTGCTGGTAAAATGTAGCTACTCTCTCATGAGTATAAATGTTTAGGGAATGTATATTTTAAGGTAAATTATGGTACACATAGGTATATGCATAAATAGGAATTACAGGTGAAAAATATTCCCTATTAGATATGTGTCTGTTGAGGATTGAGTTCCCTACCAGATCTCAGTAATATAGGGATGACACTGACTGTAGACCTGGCCGGGAGGTTTGGTTTGTCAGTTGCTGCCTGGAAGAAAAATCCATCAACTTTACAATTAATTTTTTTATATCTTAACAAAAAGCATGGGAAAATGAAAGGCTTGATTCTGTGCCTTCTCTGGTGGTTGGATTGCCCCTTCTTGGCCATTTTTCCCTTCTATTGAGTTCAAAACACCTTATATCAAGCTCCGTATGTACAGTTTCATGAAACCTGGAAATCAGTTGGATCATTCATTTTCCTAAATCCAAAAATGCCTATAAAGTGTTCACAAGATCATTGACCAAGACTTCTGTTAAATATTTAGTGTCATATTGTTTTATTCTAGCCGACTCTAAATGTGGTCACAATGTTGAATTTCTTTTGTTGAACACGAGCTCAAGAATGTTCACTTTACAATATGAACATTTTTTGTAAACAGCCTGTTCAAAAGATTTTTTAAGACTATATCTTGGCTATTTTATTTGGTTGGTTGGGATTTTTTTTGCCTTCATAAGAGAAGTGTAAAGGCATGAGAAGAACACTTACAATTGGCTCATTTCAGAAAATGAAGCAAAAAGGCAGCCTTGGCACACTGAGCCCAGACATTGCCAGTGTAGTAAGCAAAATGAAACTAGAGTACATGCCAAATGAACAGGTGGAATAAAGCTAAAATAAAATGTTTGTTGGTCTGTAATGACAGGTATTACTCCTTGCACCTAACCTGCAAAATTGCTTCCATTTATCTTTACTCTTTGCAGGATTCAATTTCCTTCTTTTATGTTACTGCATGTCTGAGCTTTGCGTTTCTAGAAACATAAAAAAGTTTTTGTAACTTGAGCTGTAATTGCAGAAGAAAAATGGGGCGAGCAGTCACACTCATGCCAACATCCCTTTAGCCAGTGGCAAAGGCAACTCCACCCTATACAACCTATAAGCAAAACCCAGCACCCCAAGCCACCAGCCTGAGGCTGGATTGGTACCATGTTTTCTACTGCTTTTCACCAAGCTGCCTTTAATATACTCATGCCAATGACACTGCACTCCCATTCCTTAACTGAGCTTCCTGGTCAGGGGAAACATCCACAACTCGGCTCAGCCACCCTTGTGTGCTCCCATGTGACAATAATAATGACTTCAGCTCCCAAAATCATCAGGTTGTCTTAGAAATCTCTAATACATGCATGCTTTCTGAAATGATGTGATCCAAAGAACACAGAATGTTATAGGATGGCTTTAAAAATGCATTGTTGAGAGCACTCGTATACTAATGTTACTCCTTTGTGCCAACACAGTGTCAGCAGTTCTTGGACACTGATTGCTATGGCAGGAAGATGCTTTTGGAACAGAAAAGGCAGGCAGGAAAACTCTCTCAATAAAGAGAGCTCTGGCCCTGTGCCTCTGTGATTCTGTCAGTGCCCACCTGCAGCTGCCCTGCTCTGCACAGCCTGGCACACAGCTGGCCCTGGGGCTGCCCCCCAGGCTGTGAGGAGCCATGGCATCAAGGCAGCACTTACAGCTCTTACAGTATAACCCTCCTGTAATATCTGTTGGGATCATTTCTTACCCTGCTGGGAGCTCTAAAACTCCACTTGACAATATTTTTAGGGCGCTGTTACAAATCCAGACCAAGTAAATAACAAATAAATGACTGAAAGTAAAGGCCAGCCAACAGCAGTTTCCTCCTGATGCAGAGCTCCACTCCTGAGATAATGTCCATATCACACAAAAACATTGCTCTCCTTGAAATGGAAAATGGGAATTTTAGCAGCAGTAACATGACTGCACAAGCTCAAAGAGTGCACTGCCTCCCACTCAAAGATGGTACTTGCATGCTCAGAACCCCCACCCAGTGAAACGACATTCAGATGGTTTAGATTAACAAGCATTTCAGTGTTTTCAAAATGACTGAGATATTCTGCAATAAAGATTGGTCATAAAACAAGTGGTTCATATCTGGAGGAAAAAAATATATTTTATTCTCAGTTTCAGCAATCCCTATTTCATCATTTCAGATAATTAAATAAAGTCATTCTCATCATAACTATAGAATTTCAGTCTCATCTCTTCTATGCTTTAAATGACATGATAAAACTCAATTTTTTGCAACTGTTTTTTTTCTGTTAATAAAGTTCTATCTTGTTTTTCTTCTCTGATTCTGAGGAAAATATGATCTTAACAAAAATCCAAATTTAAGAAAAAAAAAAATAAACCCACAAGACCCCCAAAACACTCAAATCCACAAACAAAACAAAATTTCCCCCCAATTTTATTCAGCATTTTGAGGTTTAATAATCCATTAATCCTCACTGCTTTTGGAAAATTATTTATCCCTTCTTTCTCCGTTCTTGGGGGAAAAAAGGCTTTTCAAGTATAACTAGATTTTCCATTCTGCCTCTTGAGAAAACACAGGAAGGAAACTAATATTTCTGCTGGCTCTTTTAAGAGACAAAAAATGATAATGGACTTTTTTTTTTTTGAAGACTGAAGAAAAGTCAAAGGTGAGATTTTACTTTAGCTGAAAGCACTGGAAACTCTGCTATTGACTTCAGAAGCCAAGATTCACCTAAAATGTTTCCAAAACTCACTTTTTCCTACTATGATGGATTTACAAATTGCTTTCCTTGTGCACTGTTCATGAAATTTAAACATTTGGCATTATCTTTGATGTCAGGAGAGCCAGACAACAAAGTCCTCAGAGACCTTGTTGCAGAGTGACCTGATTATTAAGACATATACAAAAATGTTACTCCCCAGAAAAGTTACAATCTCCAAAAGATGTATTCTCAGTTCTGCAAATCCAAGTGGATCCCTGAACAATTTTATGCACATCCATTTTCATTACTAGTTCCCACACTATTTCTTGTATTTCTTCTTTCCTTATCTACTCTTTTCCCCAGTTTTATCACCATTGCTTTAGGCTGTGGTAAATACTAGTTCCTTAGAATGTTAGAAATCACAGGAAATTTTATTTTTATATGTCTAAGCTTGTTTAGAAGATTCAGTTTGGCAAAAGTTATTTGCCTTGTCCATGATAAAGAGTACTTGAATTGATCTGAACTCTTTAAAACATTGAGAAAAATCAGAGGAATAATAATCTTTGGGATTTTTTTTCCACCCCTTCCAACTTTGACTTTATCCAACTGTATAAGATAATAGAGCAACATTCTGGTTATATTTTAAAAGTCCTATGGAAAATATTAATATTAATTTTCCAACCAAATTTGTTTCCTAAGTAATAAAGGTGTGTTTCACCCTGTCATCTCTGTGGTTCACCATCTGGTGAATTATACCTTTAACCTGAAAATACCCAACTGCCTTGATTCACCCTGGGCAGGCCCCAAGCCTGAGGATGTTCATGTCTGCAGAGCTCCATGTACAGATTTTGCAGAATTGACAACTGAGTAACTTTGCTTCTGTCATTTAATAGTAAATTTTGGTAAAGATTTTTAATGCAGCCTTCCATATTTTTTTCCCTGAAGCTGCTCTGAGTTACCAACAATCACAGTAGTTTATTCTGCTGTGGTATGTTTCCAAAGACAGCACTATTTAGTGCAAATCTAGTTATTTTCCTTTACATCTGAGTTTCTGTTTCTAGAATAGACAGCTGCCAACATTTCTTTAATAAAAGATCAACAGTTTGGGAAGGAAGAAATTTTCCTACTTAAGCAATATCTGATCAATTAATTCCAAACTCTCCCCTTGAAAACAAGGAATTTTGTACTGGCCCATCCATTGCTCCGAGACCTTTGTTTTACTGACAATAAGTGAAGCCAATACGCAGAGATGCTGAGGCTGGAACCCAAAGCTGCTCTACCCCTCTTTGGGAAGAGCATCTCCCCAACCCTGGACACTGCTCCCAGCCAGCAGTGAATGCTCTGTCTGCAGCAATGTCACTGCTCTGCTGCCCTTGAGGGCTGCTTGAGGTGTGTGTGCAGTTAGAGAAGGTAGGACTGGGCTGCAGAGTGAAAGTGAAAACTTTGTGTAGAAATCTGGACCTCTGGTTCTATAAATTTCTTATTAATCTGAAGTATTGTTAGATTTCAGAGATCCACAGTCTGAATTATTTAAATTATTTAAATCCAACTTCTTGACATTACACAGATTTTATGGGGATTCTTGGTCAGACACATTTATTCACATTTCCAGAAGGAAAACATAACTGTTTGGCCATTCTATGCCAAGTCATCTTTCCCTAAGTGGATGAGCTTGCTTCTATTTTTATTTTGTTTTGAATTGTTATTCTGCAGCAGTGCAGAGAGAGCCCTGAATGAGCTAGCCATTAAAACCATGGAGATGCTGTTTGGGACTAGGCCTGAGATTTATAATCTAATTTCTGCCACTGTCCATATTTATTGTCTTAACAAAATGGCATTTCCTTGTCTCTGATTCTATAAAGCAGGGTGAATTATAGACTGAATTTGGTACACTCCAAATTTGCTATTGTTAAAACTAGCCTTTCTCAGTGGACTGAGACTGAAAATGGACACCCACATCCTTACTCTACAAACACTAATTTGCACACTTCACCAATTTAACTGCAGCCATAATTTGATCAATGCAGGACAACAAGAGCATTGTTGAGAGGCTGCATTTAAGGAAATGAACATACACAACAACACCAAAGCAACCCTTGATGATTGGAACAGCCTCCATACCAGACCACAACCCTACAGCCTTCTTGGGATAGTCCTAACAGCAAACTTTGGTTCATTTTACTGGCCCAGGATATGCACAAGTGTCATGATTACCTGTTTAGAGCTAGGCCTTTAATCTACCTTCTAAAATAAAATGCTCTTCACTCAGAACCAGATCTGCTGAAATGGTAGCAGAAATTGCCAGTGTTTTCCAATCATTTAATTTTCATTATACCAAAATGAGGTGCAGTTTGTAATGATTTGGTGTGAGTACAGACTCATCAAGCTAATCTAGCAAAAATATAACTCAGTTTGGAGAGGCAAGCAAAACAAAAAGCTAAGTATCAATACTCTTCTGTTCCTGGGAAAGGAGCTTGGCTTTAGGCTTAGCACAATTAGGAAAAATTTGCTACTTTGCAGGTTTTATATCCTGGGATCACTCAGCTGTAAACCCAATAAAGTTTTCTCATTTTTCACCCACTGTGGATCTGATTCTCTCTCTGCACGTGTCATGTAAGAGAATATCAGTAGTACCACTATTAGACCCCAAAAATGCACCAATAAATAGAGCTGTACCTTTTAGACAAATATGTGGTACTGGGAAGAAGTGCATAACTATTAATATATGGGATATTGATTGTCTGTTAGTTAAAACCAGTTGCAGTTTTCCTATGCATAAAGTATCTGAGCTGAGCCTTATCAATGTTGTATCTTCCTTGTTGTTGATACAGAAATAGGCAAGAAGCTACAAAGCAGCATATTTAAAACCACAGACCAAAACAGTGGTCTGAGAGCTCACCTGGCAGAAATTGCTGACATCCTCCCTTGTTAAAACAAAAATATTTAATAAAGTCACTATCGGCTTCAAAGAATCTCCAGTCTACAACTACACCACACTCAGGTTGTCATGGAAACAAGGAGAGGTTCAGGATCATTTGACATTTTATGAAGACAATTTAAAGCTATTTTATACAGGGAAAAAAATGGGAACTCTAAGCTACTTTTGCAATTTCCCAATTAAAGGAGTCAATGCCAGAAACTCAAGCAGCTCTTGCTCCTTTGTCTCTGTGTTAACCAAAGGACGAGCAGGATCATTAGCACGTGGTGCTGTTCTTGACTCTGATTTAAATTCACCTGTATAATATATATAACACAACAAAAAGAATGCCTGGTTATATACAAAATTGCATATTAGGGTCTCCAGAAATGTGAGACACAAAAGGGAGCAGCAGCCACTCCCTGAGCACTTCGTTCTTAGTAGGGAAGCAGAGCCTCAATATTTATAAACTGACATTGGGAGAACACTGTTGAATTTTTTTAGCACAAATAAATAGAAAAATTATTCATGAAGATAAAATGGCTGATACAGATTACTAATCTAGAGAGGTTGAATCCTACAGATATTTTAAATCTGATCTTTGAACAAAAAAGTTTAGACATATTAAAGAGAATCTTTCTCATCTTGTTATGAATAAAATTACCTACATTATGAAAAGTTCTAACACTGTAACAAGGCATTTTTGTAATCCATCTGAATGGATGCTCGTGAGAGCAGAAGGAATTAAATACCATAGAAAGAAGCAATCTCAGACCCAAATGAAGGATTTTATTTTTCCCAGTAAGAAGGAAAGCTCTTTTCTATTACTACATAAGTAGATGCAGCATCAGTGACAACCTAAAATAATGGTAAATAAATAGCAGAAGTGTAAATCTGGAAAAAACCCCAAGAGATATTCAAGCTAGAAAGTTGATTAAAGGATAAAAAATGGCTTTATGTTGCTTTAAATATTAAACGTTTCAAAAGCAGGCAGATTAATAGTGCTCAAAAAGGCATTCTTTCTTGTTCCTTTTCATAGCAGCTACACAGCCATAGTGGGTCAGAATAATGCCATGCAATATTTACAGCATTACTTTACAATGTACTTTTTCTTAAATGGCACACTCTCTACCCTGTTGTTTACAAAATGAAAAATGCCTTTATTACATTCTGCCAACTATTCTTTGTGTGTGCAGTATAAAGGAAAGAAATTGTCCCCAGAGCAGTTTTAGATTCTCAACAAATCATTTACACTCTTTATATTGTATTAAGGGCTATATCTGCAACACCATCTTTTATTAATTTTAAAATTAACTTGTTTAGTAAATTCATATTTACTGCAGAAAAATCATGTCATCTGTGTGGAAAATTGAGCTTATTCTCAAATTCTCTTACAGTTGCTATCTCTGCTGGAATTTGAAAGGCAAGATAATTTCTGGACTACGACTAGAATGTATCAATTTTTGTTATAAAGCTCCTGAAACTTCTACTGCTTTGCCCTTTGATAGCTCTCTCTTTGCTGCTGTAAATACACAGTTACATCCTGGTAATTTTCAAGGTAGAACTGCACCATGTTATTTATTTTACTGAATAAAGCAAATCTCTGAAAGCCTAGGGATACACAGGAGCTCAAACAGGATCTATAGCGGTGGAGGAATTCATCTGAGGAACTCTGTCAGCTCTGCATATTTGGATATCCAATCCAGGCTTTTCTACCAACATTTTCTGCAGGTTTTCTTACATCTGACTACAATTCCCTCGTGTTTTCTCCTTCTCCTTATTTTGTTAACATTCATATTTGTCAGATGTGAACCTTTACTGCAGCTTTCCAATCACTTCTAATTGCACTGGTCCTACTTCACTGCTCTGCTCTGGAGGATGGAATCTGCATGGGCTCTCTCTTTGTGTCTTTAATGTGATCTCATTCACTAATTGCAGTGTAATTATAATCCCACTCTGCAGATGCAAAATGAAATCAGATGAAGTGCAAAGGTATGATTCTTCTTTGTCTCACATTTTTTAGAAGTTTTCTTTTCTCCTGTAAAATTTTCTTCAACATTCCAAGGTTTCACTAGTGCACTCTGAATTCCCTGCATGTGTTCTTGACATCATAACTAGAAGGAATCCTAAAGATTTATGGAATGGGTTTACTGTAGATGTTGGAAATTATAACCTTGGCTCTTCCTGCAACTCTGTGCTCCGAGAGCTTTGTTGTGCTGAGGTGGAAGTTGTGGAGTTTGGTTACTGGGGGCTGTGCTGTCAAATTATGTGCCCAGCTCAATCTTACCTGGCAACAATCCCTGGTAAGAAATTTCACGAGGTTTTTTTCTCACTGACAAATTTCTCATCTGATTTTTTCTTCTTTTACCACACTTGGCTTTCTGTGGCACTGTCCCTTGCAGCTGTGTGCACTGAGGAACTTTTTAGAAGCAAACTGGCTGCCATAAGCAAGACTTGTGTTATCAAGTGAGGCATTTTTCATACAACCAATAAAAGACTACCCTAAAGCTTATACTTGGGAACAAAGCTTGTGATTTTGTTCCAATCTCCTTTCCCAATATTTATTTCAAAGGTCAACTCCAAATAACCTCTCTGTAATGATTCCTTTGTTTTTTATTTTCCCATTAGACTGATTTTACTTCCTACAGAAATACAAGAATATGGAATTGTTTCACTATTCTGAGTTCACATGTCAAATGAGATCCTTAACACATTCACAGAGAAATTGTAGATTGCACCCAAGAGCCGTTTCTGTTGATACTAATTTGGTCACAAATTAGAGAAGAGTATCAAAGGAACACCAATATAGTTGAACAAGTATTTTCTATTACAGTTTTTATTTCTTGGTTTTGACTGTCATGCCTGCAGCTACAGCTTGCCACGTGGCTTGTGGAGATATTTATTTCGCAAGTATGAATGATAAAAAATGCTGAGATGGGAGTGGAATACCCCTGCTTTTACCTTTAGTATTCAGAATATGTGAAGCATTTCCACATCTAAGAGAACTTCAAAAGCTACACAAACCTCTGTAGATGATAATCCAAGCAAAGAACAGCATATTATATTATATAATATTCTATTTAAGAGAGGGAGGATAATTTTCAATCTTTCAAGTGCCTGGTAGGAAAGCTATAGGAAGATAATATAAGGTGTGGGGGAGATACAAAAGAAACAGGAATAAAAGAATAGGGCAGAAAGACAGATTCTTCATAAATTTCACACTTTGCTAGCACACAGATCTAAACCTCTAAAATTCCAGCTGTCCTACAAGACAGGTTATTAAAGTATCAGCAGTTGTTTTGCTTTTCACTATACCTCATTATATCTCACCAAAGAGTTAGAGCTGCGAACAAGCATCAAGAAAAATCTTTGTACTCCCTGTTACCACATTGCTTGCCAGCTCTTCAAAGCACCTGAGGAAATCAGGAGTTTCATTGTTACCCTAATAAATATGCTCACTTTCCTCTGGCTTCAAAGTACTCACTGAAATGAATCATGCACCTAAGAGAGTACTTTTTCTTTCAAGAACAGTTAAGGATCCCAAGATGTTTTTTCCCCCTAAAAATGCCTTGTGATATTTTAAAAAAACCTTTAATATCTCAAGGTGCTCAAATATAAACAAAGCTCTTTTTTTCCCCATTTTTTTGTATTTGTCCTATACACTTCAATTAAATTTTATTATACCTCTTTTATGCTTGAAGATCTTTTGTTATAAATGGCGTTCCATGAAGACTGGAGGGTGGCATATAAGAGGAATAAAACATCTTCTTAGGAGGGCATGGAAGAGTAGAACAGAAGTCTTTAGGGTGTCATTCTGATTTCAGCCTTTTACAGAGAGCTGCACTTGGTGACTGAGAATAGATTCAGTCAAGAACAGAGTGCTGCTTGGTGCTTTTGTCGCTGTTCTGTCACAATGACCCCACTTATGCAGTTATGAGTGTAACTGTGTTTAAGAAAAGTCAGGAAAATGCCATTATACTATCCATATTATGGATCAGTATTTCATACAGTGTGCATTGAGTAAAAGCTGAAGAACTCAGAAAGAAATGCTTCTAAATTGGGCCAGAAACTAATTTAGAATCATATCACTCTCAAAGATGCAACCCAGGCAAAACAAAACAAGAATGTGACATCCTGGAAAAAATGAGGAAAGCAAATCACAAAGTTCTATGAATACTTAAATTAATTCATCCAGGAATAAACTGGAGTACATGCAGAAACACTTGGCCAGATGTACTACAGATCTGTCTAGAAAGACTAAGAAATTCCTGCCAACATCAGAAAAATTTAAAAAATTCTGCATACTGCTCTTGGATCAGATTATATATGTGGCAGTCTTACCTTTCAAAGTGACTGTTACATCACAGACTGGCATCCAACAACCAAACACTGAAAATTTAATGTATATTTAACTCAAGGAGGAGTAGAGTACTCCAGAAAAATCCTACAAGATATTGACAATAAAACATGCCATAACAAAAATAGACTTCTAAAACCATTAAGAACACCAAAAATTTTAAAACTTAGTGTAAATGGTTTTCCTTCTCTAAAGAGTTCTTCACTCTGCTTGCAAGATCTGATTACCTTTGGAATGACTCCATGGCCTGCTCCATGTCCCACATGCACAGGATCATTTCTTAGCTCACATTTTGCAATCAGGAGCCATGAGCATCCTGACAATTTGTTGGTGTCTGTTCTCTAGAAGGTGGCTCTCGATCTACTTACACCACTGACTGCTTTTCTCAGCCTTCTCCTTTCCTTTCTTCCAGTCTCTGGGCTCTTCTGAAGAGTCTGAAGTGATGGAAGTCCTGCAACATCTAAACTGCCCTATTCTTTCTTGTGAACTCCCTCACAGATTTTCTGCTTGCAGAGGAGCTCAGGAAGTCTCAGTCACTGCTTTTCAAATAAAGCCATTTTCCCTGTGACAGATTTCTCAAGGGTCTCAGACTACCTGCTTGCCAAGTGAACAGGATCTATCTGGATCTCAGCCCTTAAACTGTGTGATTTTATTCAAGTCTACGATGCAAAGCCATTCAGAGAGGAACAGAGAGGGAAAATATTCCATTTGAGAGTCTGGGAAGGAGAGACAGTCATGTTAATGCACATACTGACATGTAAGTGCAGAATTGGTACTGTAACATCCAGAAACCCTCAAAACTCAGAACTGGACTGGCTAATTTTCCTTTCAGCCTGCCTGAGGTATTGCTTTCAGCTGCCTTTCCACCTTTACAGTCAGAACTAGAATGGATCTTTGCTGCTCTGCTGAGAGTGACATTTGTTTTTAGCTGCCGTGTCCTACACAAAGCAGCTTGTAGGAGCAAAAAGCCCCTGATGAGCTGTCTCTGCACCTACTACAGATTGAGATGATAAAGGGGTACTTTGGCTGCAGCAATTTCTAATATGCATGCCAATGCCTTAATCCTAATTATTAACTATAATCATCCGTGAGAGAATAGAGACTCTATCTTCCATCAATACGTCTAGACATGAAGATATTTGGGTGTCTAACTAATTGTGATGGATAAGAGGGCTAAGTAACTTAATGAGTTTGAAATCTCAGTCTAGGCATATCCCAAATCAGTGTGCAGTGAGCTTCAACTTAGGTTTTGCAACACCTTTTGGAAGAGAAAAGGAAAAACTATGCTTGAAATAATGTTTGATTTCGTCAAGAGTTTTCAACACTTTCATTTTCATGAGGTTTAAGAGGAAAAGAGCACAGGAGGCAGTGAAGAATGTTATATGCAACACTGGAATACAGAGGAATTTGGCTTGACTGACTGTTATTAGAACTGGTGTCTGGGCAGCATATTGGGGTTAGTGATCCTATTTACAAAAGGTACCCTGGGATCACAGCTGATGCAGACCTCTGGAATTGATATAGACTAGCTGATCCAAAAGGCAGCATAAACAGAGGCTCAGAGCTCCCTAAAGTCATGCTGAGACAGTAGATGAATACCTCAGGGGGCAATCATTTGCAATTCCTGCAATGTTTATCATCCCAATATTGATGCATCCTGAACACGGTTAGTCTGGGTGCGTTCCCTCTGTTCAGGGTACTGTGGGCAGCTCAGCACTATCAAAGCTGCACAAGTGCAGGTAGATGAATACAGATGTACATGTCAGAGATGGCAGCTGCAGTAGTCACAGGTGTTCTGCTGTGCTAAGGAGCCCTTCTGAGAAGTTAAATTTATTTTATTAGCTATGACTTGCTGCCCCATAAGGATAAAGCAATAGGAATGCAGTCCCTTGATTTTTCTTGATCTATCTTATGCCTGTAACTTCCAACAATGATAAGATCCTGCTTGCACACACATACTGTGTGACCAGAATATTATTCTGTATTTTGCAATGCTGTCCATCATATAATGAAAAAATCATTACTGGGACAGTAGGCCGACTTTGAAGTCAGCCAGTTTCTGAAGACACTGCTCACCATTGTGCCCAACCCTCTTAATTCTCCTGCCTGGATAATCAGGTGCCTGTGTTGTCCAGGCTTAACACACAGCTAACACATCCTGACTCAAATGGCAAACCTAGAACCTGAAGTTCTAGGGAAAAGAGTTTGCCTGAGCAGCTGGGGAGAATGATATTTTCTATTGAAAACATTTCATTGTGCCTAATTTGTTTTACATGTGCAGGATCAAAACTCAGGCATGGAAATGTCAATCCCATGCCCCACATTGAATAACTATACACAAGACACAAATAAAAGTTGTGCCTCCACATCAATCATGAATGAGGTTTTCTAACACAAAATAGGCAACTTTTAAATTTTGAGAGTAGTATTTTAGAGTTGGATTCCTCCAAAATGATTCATTCCCAAATAACAATTTACTGATCCATAAGGACAAGAGAGATGAGGTTATCTGCTTTTCACTTATTTCTTCATTTCAGAACAAATGACAAATTCTATAAGGAATAATGTGTCAATACAGATTAGTGCAGGGTAAGGATTAATTTTCAAAGTGCCACAAGCTAATTGCACTTTTAAAGAAGCAGTTTTCAGTTAATTCCATCTTTCACAAAATTCTAAGGCTGCTGTATAAGAATAACAAAACTCAGTATTTGTTCCCCAGTATCAATTAACTTTCACTTCATAGCATAACTTGCTATTCTTTCTCTGTTTTTGAGAACTGTACATGTTCTCTGATAGCAGTTATAAACTGAAAAAACAATAAATTCCATGTCCTCTAATGTATATAAAATACATATGGGTATAGATAAGAAAAATCACTGACTTATAAAATGCAAAACACACATCAAAAAACAAATGTATTGGCAGGAAAAGAGGTGGGGGGAAGGAAATAATAAGGAAATTTTTAATGTCTAGTAACAGAAAAAAAATTCAGTGATCTTAAAATGACATAGTTAGTACTTTCTATTCTACTAAACTCCCCCAGACTATAACATGCTCCACAGAGCCAAAAATTACTGTGTGACCCTTTTAGGGGAAACTTTAACCTCTGCATTCAATGATGGAAATATTTATCAGATTTCCCTTTCAGTGTGCCCTTTACCTTTTTCTTACATAAAGCCCACGATTGTTTTGGTTTAAAATTTCATTTAAAAGTTAAATTAATCAAGCCTGGTGGAGGATCTTTTTATTTTAAAAAGTGTTTATTTCCCATTATAATAGAAGCAATAACAAATAATTTTTCATGCTACATCATTGCTTTCTCCAGAATTCAGTCAGAATGCTGCCATATGAATTTCCATACCAACAGCTGGATTGATTCCCTACTTGGCCAGCACTTGCTGATTAATAACTCTTTATGCTGCCACACCTCCAGCTTTACTTTTGACTCTGTCACAAACTCCTCCAATGAAATGAAAACTCCTAAAAATTTCAATCTGCTGCCTTTTCATCATGTTTCTCTGTTTTAAATAGATGAATAAACAACCCCTCCTCTTTAACAGAGGAAAATAATGGTTTTTTTTCTCCAAAAGATATGGAGTGTACTCCCGCTTGTCCTTAGGAAAAGGAAAAAAAGGAAACGTTTTTCACAAATTTATGTATAAACAGTAAGCAAACTTTCTCCTTTCATTTAATTATTAATTTTATTTGAGGTTTTTTCTCATATATTTTACCTTTATGAATTATGCGAGGAGTTTTTCCTCTTCTTACAACTGTTAAAGAGCCTTCCCAATTAATGATGTTTATTTATTTATTCTTTTGTCATCTTTTCATTAAAAAGAAGCCTGTCTGATAAACTCTAAGTGATGAGAAAAAGAAGTGTTTCCAGCTATGCATCTTTTGGTTTGCAGAAAAAAATGGCAAACTCCTCTTTCCCCAGAGAGCTTAGATGGCCTTTTGAAATATTGATCCTGTATATAATAATATATGACTACATTTCACATTTTGCCATTCTCAGCCTCAGGTATTTGATAGCTGGTTTAAGGAGAGTAGAAGCTGTTTCAAATTCCCAAGCCACAGATCAGCTGTTAGAAAATTATTTTTTCCCAGCTAAACCTACATTGAAGTAGAAATAATTCTATCCAAATTCTGTGCACTACATAACACATTTGCACATTTAATTTATAAGGAAGGTTAATTACATTGCTCTGCTGGCACCACCCGCTTCTGTGCTGCAGCCAGAAAGCATTAATGATTTTAAAGAATTCATCAAGGGAGAGGAATTTTTTCCTCTAGGGTTGCTTCTGAGTCTTCTGTGCTCAGCCAAGCAATAAGAGATGCACATGTATCTGGTGTGATTATATTCAGAATCCCAAGAAGTTTGAAGCTCAAGGACTGTCAAACAAAGCTCAATAATAAATGAAATTTTGACTCCAGAATCAAAACAACACAGGCAACATCATTTCTCTATAAGCCTTAAGTTATGCATATTTCAGGCAAATGGAACTATGAACACTTTATCTTTTACCATTAACAGGTAACAAGTTTGTGTGTTATCCAGGTAAATTATTTTCTAATGATTTCAGTTTCAAAGGGTAGGATAGGTAATTTTTAACACATAGTAGTGTTGATGGAGAAAAAGTGACACAAGGAGATTCGCTGCTTGTAAAATGCAGCACATTGATACAGCATCTATGGATTATTGTAATACATGTAATCCATAACTGGATGGTTACTGCTTGCACATTATGATCACTGCTGTGTTCTGTCACCCTGATATTTATGACACACAGAATAATAATTCCAGCTGGCACTGCTGAGTCATCAGGCAAGATTGGTTCAGAGCTCTTAAACAGAGGGCAAGAGGCAAGCGGTAGATCTTGTCCTTCCTTTAATATGAAGGCAGTATTGTCCCCAGCATCCACATCAGCTTCTGCACGGATTCCAGAAATGGAAAACCTGTCACACACAGCAGCTGGCACAACTGTGGGGTGAGCAGTGCTTGGTGACACTGCTCTTACCTTCTCAGCACACCTACATCACACCTCTGAGAGAGCCTCGTGGTGAAAAACTTCCCCCGAATCAGATGATTGACTACAACAAAAGAGCAATCTTTATACATAAGACCTTCAGCAGTGATTTTTTTTACTAAATCACTGTAGAAAAAAAAGATTCACTCTGTTCCAAAGCATTTTGTCTTGTCTGCAGTTACACAGGAAGTGGATCCAAACCACCTGATTTCTCTCATGCCCTGTGCATAAGAGCAGTGAGCGTAAGAGGAGTTCAGAGAGTTTCAACAGAGGCCTCAAATCTGCCAAATAACCCACATTTCATAGGAAAACATGTCAAATATCTCACTCAGATTTGAGAGACACAAGTAGCCTGTCTGACTGGAGTCTTTTCAAGACCCAGACTTGAATGATATTCCAGAATTTTGAAGACTAACTCCAAAAATGGATAACACACCTGGCATTTACAGGGCTTTTGATATAGCCACCTAAACACCTACCTCCTGTAATTAAGCAAGCTTACTCAAGAAAGCTTCCATTTATGAAACACTCAATAAGCTGGGTTTTTTAAATAAATGCATGAAAAAACCTTCACTGATTTAGCTCTTTCCAGCTGAAGCCATTATTTACTGAGATGGAGCTATTTATTAATGAAAGATCAACTGCATGGCTGATTAATGCCAATAGCACACTGGGCTTTAGATATGGGGCAGCAGAGGAGAGGAGAAAACTCCAGTGCCTGAGCAAATTGGATGAGCTTTACACTGAATTCTGTGTATTATTTGAAATTGAAAAATGGTGTCTGATTAAAAAAATAAACTGTTCAAGTAAGTGTTTTAACCACCCTCAACAAGCGTAAGTCCACATAAACCAAAACAGAAAAGTGCTGTTTTTATTATGCTTACCTCCATGCATATGAGTAAATTTATTCAAAGTAACGGTAAATGAACCCACAGGAACATATAAGCTGATATTTTAAAAAGGTACTGGCAAAAAAACCAAAAAAAACAACCAAACCCAAAAAAAAACCCCAAAAAACACATGATGAAAAAGACATGATGTTTTTCTATATACAATGTGTTGATTGGTTGACTGTGATTTTTCTTTTAATGCTTTTTTTTCCACTAGGAGGCACATACCACTCAATGAAGAAAAATTTTTTTAATTGTGTGGTATGTTCAAAACCACTTCCATTAAGGAAAAATCCCTAGTGACTCAAGTTAGAAGAATATAACGCTTGGAAGAAAAATGTCATTATGTGAAACATCTTCTTCCTGCCATGTCACAGCCCCTCTCTTGATCCAGTCCCCTCAAAGCCCAGCGCAGTGTCCTACAGGTATTAGAAACAGGTTTTTAAATACTCCAAGCACACTTTTCTAACTTCTTTCTGAAACACATGTGAACAAGCATAAGCAACAGAAAAGCAGAGGCAAACATTTAACACACTTCTCATCATGACAGAAAATAGGTGTTTTTCTTGAAGGTTTTCCAGGCACTGATACCTCACCAGTTATGGAAAGGTTATTTCTAATGCACAAGATACCCAATTGCCAAAATGCTCACCTTCCCTTCACTGTCATCAGGGCCAACAACAATAATAGTAATTACTTTACTTATAGGCTACTATACAAATTAAAATGCTCCCTTATTTGGATTTTCAGATTCAAGTCAAAACAGCAAAGAAATTATAATGCCAATGCTAGACCCTAGTTTACTGCAGATTTGTCAAAAACCCCCAAATCTAATAAAAATCCATTAATTACTATTTTCTTATACTTTATCCTCCTTCAATATTAGCTTACTATGTGCCTAATTATAATTTAGAAGAAAAAAACGACCATTCATGTAGAGGAGGATTTTCAAGTATGTGGGTATGAAAATTTATCTAGGTCAGTAGTGGGGGGTGTGAGTAGATGATGTATATTTCTAAGCTTAAAATCTATTACCCATAACTACTCCCGTAAGCTACTCCTGTAACTTTTTTTTTAAAAAAGCCAAGTATTCACTCTTATGGCCCTGTGTTGACACATTTTATCATAATTTATTTGCACTGTACACAGTAAGATTTCTCCATTTTATACTTATATGGCCTATCTTCATTGCCTCTAAAACACAGCATGTTTTAGAAACATAAGGAATTCTTCAGGGTGCTTGTAAATTAAAGTTTCCATCAAAACAATACTGGTTTGAATGCAAGGAGGATTCTAAGGTAATTCTCAAAATTGATTTTTACTGTAGGCTCTAAATTATTTTAAATCCTGATGTCTGGGGAAATTAAGATTACATTGACACATAGATTTCTGTGCCACCAGAAGTTTGAATATTTATACTGCTATTAGTTTGGAAATACACTGGGTCCCCTTCCTAATTAAATGGTCATTCTGACTATTTCACAGTTATTCAGAGAGGGTTCACGGCACCTCTAAACAGCTTTGCCAGCAAAAGCAGCCCATTACACTGTTAGAGGTTTGATTCTGAAAGAAGATTTCAAAAGCACAAATGAATAATTTCTAACATCTCAACCTGCAGAAACTTTTGATGTAAATATAAGTAGAGCCCTTTTGGAATAAAATGAATTCTACTGAAATAGGTGAAAAGACTGTCGGAAAATGACATTGGCGATGAGCTCTTACTAAAAAATGCTGAATCACCTAATGAATAGAGTTTTCCCTGCCACTACACCCTTGCATACTTTTAACACCCAAAATATATTCCTTATTGCAAAAACTTACATCCAGTTCTCTGGACAGGCATCAAATAGTCAAATGAAAAAGATGGGAAAGGTTCTAGAAGTCCTGTTGTAATTATTTTCTTAGGAGGAGTTCAGAATGTTTTAATTTGCAATCTGTGTTTAACAAATTTGTTTAATGTCACGTTGGTGTTAAACAAATGTGAAGCACTATTTACAAGAAGTTGCTCCACAGCTTTTGATTTAAGATGCAGGACAGAGGTGAATCAAGACCAAAGAATGCCACGGATACAGTGAGGGGCTATCATGCTTTGAAATCAACACCCCATGCCTGTTTTTTCCAGCTAACAAAAAACCCCACAGAAGTATGTGCTACTTTCTCGGCTCTTGCCCTACATTTGTATGGGTTTTCAAGAGATATTGCAATTGAAGGCATGGAAAAATTTAAAATGCTCCTTGAGCAGACAGTTTTACCATTTCTATTCATGGAAAGAAGATAACATCCAGAAAATTCAACTAATGCTGTACTTTTTTCCCTAATTAAATTTCTCTAATTGCATTGCAAAGTTTGAACTATCTGTTACTGGAGATGTAAGTACCAGGAAATGTTGGACTTCTCATTAATCTAAACATACATGAGTGATTATGAATCAGAATTCCCTCATTAATTTCAGCAGAAACTCATATTTACTCTCTGGCAACTACCTTACATGTTAAAATGTATAAATAACTTTCCTTATCTTGGTAAGCATAAGTGGAGCTGCAGATGAGTGCATTTGCAGCACTCAGTTACATCTTTGGAGTGCCATGCACGGTTTGTTTGGTTAATTGATTTTATGCATTCTTACTGGTTTATGTTTATTTATCAGATTCACAGAATGCAAATGCTGACCAGCACTTCCACACACAATATTTGGACTTTGCACAGGTTTTCTGATTTGAAGACAAAGTTAAGGATTGTTGATTACACTTCAGAGAAAGAAAATTTATTTCCAGTCACATATGTTAATCCTTGACCATGCGATGTTCAAAAAGCAAACTCAAATCACCTGTCAGGGACCTGGAAATTCATCACTTGCTTGCTTAAAATAGTTATGCATCCACAACTTCTGAAATGCTGCCACATAAAACTGGGCATGAAAAGTAACAAAACAAGTTCTTAAAACAGAACACCTGCTTTTATTTTAGTCGTCTTTCATTCTCCTGTTAGAAGAGCAAAAAGTGACAATTCCTATTGCCTTACTAATTCCTTCATACACAGAGATGGAAAACCTTAAGTTATGTTTGTTTTTGGATTAGGCTGTCCCACTTTTCATTGGGAGAGTCTTCATATAAATTTTTTCTGCTAATTCAGCTGTCAAATCAGCAATTTTTGAACAGAGAAATAATATCAAGGAGCTGGAGGACATCAGGACCTTGATCTTGTACAGTAATTTGTAAGAGTATTTTGCCTCTCCCTGACCCATTGTGAGCTCACACTTCTGACACTCCCCTCTAAGCAAACACATTTATTTACAAAGGCAGTGGTTTATGTGTTAGAGGGTTCTAGATCCAGCAGGAGAAAAAAATAATTCCACCCTACATAACCATACAGCTCCTGAAAAGCATGTCGAATGAACAGAAATTTAATTTACTACTGAAGGAACAGGAATAACAAGTATACAGTAACAGACACCCTGCAAGTAGAAAGCACACCAGAAACTCTCTGCCACAGAATGCACACTGATTCAACTAGGAATATTTCTGCAAATAGTTTTTTTAAATAACAGTCTTCTTTCATTATTAAACAGAAAGATTTTCTTCTAGCTTTCTATTATGCTAAATCTTCTATTTATTAAGAAATATTTTCATTTTCCTGTGAGGCTAAACAAAAGTGTCTTGTGTTACGAAAAGCAAATTCACCATCTGTTTAGTGGAAAATCCATGACACTGACTGCAAATCAGACATCTGATTTTAATTACATTTCTAGATGAGAGATGCTCTTCTCAGATCACTTTTTTTTCTACTTTACTTTTTATGTTATTTCCAAAAGGCTCCTAGGAGAAGGAGAAAAAGGTGCTTTGCTTGAGCTTCGGATCTATGTAGCACAAGACAGCAGTTAAGGTTTGCCAAGAGGGATTTCTGCACACCCTGTGCAGAAAGTGCAAGAAAGGTGGGACAATAAAAGAAGGGTTATTGTTTATTAATTGCAAGAACAATCTGCAAAAACTTTTTTGGTCTTAAACAGAATTTCTGTTCCCATTTCCCAGTTTATAAGTCCTCAGGCTGGAGCTGTAAAAAGCAATCATTTCTGCCCAAGTAAAAAATATTTCAGAACAGGTTTGTTTTTTTTTTTTTTTTCGCCTGCAACTGCAGGGTTGTGATCTATAAGCCAACCTCAGGAGGAAGTCAGGCAAGATCCCCTTATATCCATGAAGGCTGTTCTAATATGAATGACCCATTCATAAATTTCCAGGTGAATTCCTCATGGCCATTTTAAATACACCAGAGATTAAGTAAAATAGATCTGTTTTCCTTTTTCTTTTCTGGAAGCAAGAATAAAAGGCTTTTGGGATTTGAAAGGAAGGAAGATGAAGAAACCAAGAATCATATGCATTTGGCCTCCTAGTAATTTCACTTCTTGAAGTGGAAGACTGAAAAATAAAAGGATATTACTCTTCTGTGGCTAAACTCACAAAAGCCAAATTGCATGTGGTTTCCATAGTGGATCTACATTCAGAATGAGATCTCCCTGCCTGTTCCCATGTTGCAAGGATTTCCCCATCTCTAGGAGCAGCACGGGGCAGCAGACAGGAGCCTGTGGCTCTTCAGTGCAGCACAGGCCCTTGTCAAAATGCAGCAGAATTATCACCCACTCTGAAGTATGCTGTGCAAGGCAACAGGGCATTAACCATTTTCCACTAAATACTATACATTAATATTCCTCAGATCTTGATGTGGGAAATGGGACAGTAAGTACAGAGTGACAAAAAATTCAATCCTGATGGCAGTCTTGCTTCAAATGCTGATGCAAGCAGGGCATATTTTCTGTCTGATTTTTTATCACTTTGAGCTGTCACAGGAGCCAAGCAGGAAAGCTTTTAATTTGTGTATTTTGCCAGGGCTAATGGATATAATAATACCATTAGGCTTTTGTTTTGCAGGAATGAAAGAAACCCAAGATCCTTTTAATGTCTGTAGGAATTAAATATTCCTATAGTAAAAAATTTGAAATTGAATATGGACAAATACACGTCTTATTAATTGAAATTATTGGGTAAATATTACCCATCAATATGACAAATTCTTACCTCTCCATTTTATTAGCCTGTTTAATGATAAGTTAGTCTACCTATAACAAGAAAAATGAAAAAAACTAGCAACAACAAAAACAAAACAAAAAAATACAAAACATCAAAAAACCAACGAACCAAACAAAAAAAACCCCCACACATAAAAAAATCCCCAAAAAAATCACCAAAACTTTAGGCTCACAAATTGAGTGTGATAAAATCCTTTTTAGCATTTTTTGAGCCTAGGAAAATGACATGCCTTCCTGGGAAACAGGCCAGCTCTGGGCAGAGCTCTTTTGCAGAATGGGGTTTGTATTTGCTCTGTTTTCCTAGCAGACACGGCTGAGATGTTTTCAAATGGTTTTTGGTAGAAATATGAGCTGCTCTGGAAGTAAAGGGCACCTAAACCCACAAGCACACCTCCTAATTCAAGAAGGCCAGTTAAAATCCAGGGTCTGGGCCTCTTATCAGTGGCACTACTAAACTGCTGGCACTGCACATCTGAGCATACTCCAGTGGGAGCAAAGGGAAATATTCAGGAGAAGAAGCTGACTGAGGACAGATGGATGTGGGGATGACCCTGTTCCTAAAGCCAGGCACTGCTTCCAGCTCATTTTATTGGCCAGCACAGGAACAACTTCATTTACAGAAGAGCTGCTAAAATGCACAACCACAATAAATGCAGTAGAAGGAGAATTTTGAGAGTGCCAGTAAGTTTTTTTGCAGCCAGGAAATGATCTTATCAGCTTCAGGAGCAGTCAGGGCTCCTGGGGGTTTCATTTGCTCTCATCTTTTCTAACAGTATGGACATTTTTTAACCAACACTTCATTCACTACTTCACTTCTTTCCTTCTCTCAGCTGTCAAAAAAGCATTGTAAATACTCAAGATCTTGGTGGGTTTCTTCAGTTTGAAAAGTTCATTCTCAGGTGTGAACAATAAACTCATGTCAAACAAGTAAAATGTTTTGGCAATGTTAAACATTGTCAAAAATACTATTACAATAAATGTTATCTTAAATTCTCAGGTTATCAGTCACTGTTCTGTGCTTTCCTCCTCCTCAAACCTTGTTCTCCAAATCTGTCCTCAGAAATCATGATTTCAGTGACAGTTCCCATTCTTCTCCTTGGATTAATTCCACATATTCAGTATAAAATATGGTACTCAAAATTCACAATGTTAAAGAGTCCTTACTAAGCGGAAATAAAAAGTGCAAAGCCTCGGTTTCATCAAAATGCAGGAAAGTATTAGTGATAAGCCCTCAAACTTCCTGGGAAAAATCAAAATTTGTTTGAGCTCAACTGTAAACTGCAGTGCTCAGTAAATTAGCTCACTGTAGGTATATTAAAACGCCAAGGCTTTAGTCTGTGTTTCTAAAGAAAAGTATTGCTCACAGTAATTGTTTACTAAGAACAGACAGAGTAAAAACAACCCATTCATCACAGTATCCAATGAAAAAAAGAACAAGTAACTGGAATCTTCCTTCTGCTGTGGACAATCTTTCCCCTTAAAATGCATTCACAGATATATATTTGAAATAAAGATTTTTGCAAATTATAATTTTACTAGATTTGCCTCTCAGCTTTAAACTTAACAGAGAAGTAGTTACAGCTGAGGATCTAGGAGGGCTTGGGCTGATGGTTGGGTATTTTTTCATTTGTGTACATTTGTTTTTTCTCTTTAGCTGGCTACCATTAAACCATTATTTTTTAAAGTATATGGGCATTCACATTAAATGTGTATATGAGGTTTTAAGAGCCTTAATATAACTTGTTGCAGGAGAAAAACTGCTTGTTTTGATGAGGAGCTGTCAAAGTTAGCACCTATTTTTCAGAGTATCAGCATCAAGTGCCATCAAGGCTGCAGAAATACAGTGCACATGTGCTAAGGACGCTCCCCAGTGAGACACTGCAACAAAAGGGCTTATAATTACATTTATTCTTTATGTTGCATAATTACCTAGCAGAAAGTAAAGTCCTGAAACCACTCCGAGTAAAGCTCTACCCTTATCATGTCTTGACAGATATAAATTGCTTTGCACTTTTACTTTTGGCTTTGTCTTGCCATCTGATTCCGGTGGGGGACCAGGCCCCAGGGATCTCCCCTGATGTAACTGGGGCTGTCCAGAGGAGCTCCTGCTGTGCCAGCTGGGAAGAGGAATCTCCCTCAGGAGGAGGGATGTCCTTCCTGCTGGCATTACTCCTTCCCCCTGCACCCTCCCAGGCTTGCTCCAGGCACAGGCTGATCCTACCTAAGCATTTCTATTCTTAGATCCCTGCTTCCCAATGCCATCATCTTTGAGATGTGATTTTCAGAAGAGCCATCTTCTTCTGCTTGTATCAGACATAGTAGTCACTTAGAAAATATTGGTGCTGCTATGACAACAAGTATCTTTTATTATTAATTACTAATATTTATTTGAACCCTGACACGTTTCTAATTTCAAGAGACTACTTAAAGTGACAAACTAATGAGAACTGTCACAGGTCACTGTAATTAGAAGCATTTTTCAAAATGCTGTGTAAGGCAACAGCAGCTATAATATCATTCATAATTCATTAAAACTTAAAACATTCAAGTGAATAAAAAAATGCTATATGTGCAACTTTGCCTGAAAGGCTGCATGCAAGAAGAGATATGAATGTGTTCTAGTTGTATGATAATTTCCCTTTTATTCAAATGACCTAAATTTTTGTCTCTCTTATGATGTGATTACTTTCCTAGCAACAGTTTCAAAGCTGTGATCAATTTGAATGAAAAATTATTATGACTGGATGTTTCAATTCAATGTTTCTACAAGATAATAAAATGAAGGTAAGAGGGGTTTAACACATCCTATCAGCAGTAGGATTCTGAAGAGCTGAAAATATGTGGGTTTTGAGAAAATAATACAATGCCTCATTTCCATGCCTGAAATGCAGTTAATAAAATATCCTTATTAATTTAAAATAATTTCATTTCTGAAAGCTCCAAGTGCATGCTTAAAGATAGCTGATCAAGTACTATTTTAAATAATAACATTTCACATCAAAACAGCTTTGTCATTACCTGCTATTGGTAATTTTTCTCATTTGTTTTGCCTAATTTGCCAGGTGTTTTGTGTTCTTTATTCAGGTAATTTAAAATCATTCATTTAAAAAATGAATTATTTAAAATTAATGAATAATTTTAAAAGAAAGGAAAATATGCTATCGAAGAACCAAGCTGTAACTGCTAATGCAGCATGAACTGCAATACTGTTTTGATTACCAGAGAATGGATACATCAGCAAGTAGAAATAGAAACATAGATGCAGACCTTTGCTATGATCTGTCTTACAAACACAATGCAATTGGAAATTTCTTTACCTGTAACTGTTTGCATCTAATTCTGCTACTGTTTTGCACTTAATCACAGATATTCTCTATTAGGCATTCTGAGAACACAGTAATAATTATTCTGGAATTTATCATTAGGATTTTTTTAAATTAACCTTATAAACTCCTTCTTTAAAACAGGCAAAAATTGAGGTCACACTGTCATATCAATGCAGTAACTGGATAGTGGGATACATAACACTCCCCAGATAAATAGATGAGTATTTCCATTCAGCTTTAATATAATGGCCAGCATATATTACGTAGTCTTGTAATATTAATTTTGAAAACCATCATTACTGGCTGATTCAAGCTATAAGCTACATTTCACTAAATAAAGCTTGGAGTCTATTACAAACACAATTTACAGGAAAACAGTCACAAGTAAAGGATCTCATTGACTTTATGTTTAGGACCTGTCTAGGATACTTGGCTCTTGCATATAGGTAAAAACCTTAGAAAAGAAAGGCCTTATAAAATCAGGCCTTGCTCAGCTGAATTAACAGCCAGCCTGTTAACTTCCCATGAGAAAGAATTATGAGAATGATAATCAGTTTGCATAACAATCTATTCTCATAAGAAAAATAGGTTGCACTTGCATAAACAAGAAATCTATCCCATGAGAATCAGTGAACAAAAATATGTAAAGAAATAGAAATAGAGAGGTTTGATGGATGTGCATCCTGGTCAGCTACCAATCAAAAAAACTGAGTTTCAGTGTATTGTTAGCTAATTGTATTTGACACAGTGCATTCTGATATTCCTATAAAAATATGAGCTCTGCAATAAAGATTTGGCTTTCCTGCATGAAGAAACTAGAGTCCCTCTGTTTATAGCTGCTTAGTTAACATCTCAATTCGACTTAAGCACAAGTGACCAGGCAGCTGGACCCTTTAGTGAAAAGCTTAGTTCCTTGTAAAAAACTCTTAAATAAATTCCTGTGATATTAATGTGTTGGTTTTTTTTTTTTCATTTTTATTACACATGCTGCACTGAGCTGTAAGAGTTTCATAGTTATATTGGTGGGCTGTGCTAAGCATTCACAGCAAGAAAAGTCACAGGGTGCACTCTGGGGTTTGTGAGATGGGAGAGACAAAAGTGACAGACTGTTTCCCTCAAGCTTTCCAAAACTGCAAATATATTTATCATGAGATTGGTTTTTAAAATAGCACTGGTATGATTTCTTTGTCATTTTTCTTCAGGTCTACAATTACATCACCAAGCTTTACTTTGGAAGCAAGAAAAGTTAAACTATACAATGAAGTGTTTCTTACCACATTAAGCTGAAATGGTTTTTTGTCACAGAAGATTTTGGGGGCATTAAGGAGATCTGAGGTTATTTTGATGGTGAGCAGAATGGAAAGGGTTACATGGAATAATACATCAAAGAAAATCTCTAAACACAATGAAAACATGCTCTGCTTGTCTCCTGCTGCAAGAGGCTGACCTGACAAACCTTGTTTACCCAGACTGGCATCCTGGGCACTAAAGATGAAATCTCAGAACACAAAAGCATTAAATGACAAGAGAAGGATCCTTAATTTGGAAGGTGAATTATATTTCAACTGTTTCTGTTCCTGAGTTACAAAGAGCCAGTAAAGAAGGTGTTTAAGCTTGAAAAAGCAATCTGCTCCCTGTGCTGGATGACAGGAATAAATATCTTCACAAATAAAAAAAACAATGTAAGGGCTCATCACACTTTGTTTTTCTCTTGAGTCTTGAGTATTCTGAAGTGGAGCCATATTTCCCCTTTGATTTACCTAATCTCACTAAAGCCAAGAGCAGTTACTTTTGGAGAGAGATGTTTCTCCTGGACAGGGGATTACATCTTATTTTGTGAAATAGCCAGTGGCCATATAAATCATATCTGGCCTGCAGACATTTACCTGATAAGGGTTCCTAAGGCAGTGCCAGATTTTCTGCTTTTATAAGTCACTGCCCCTCAGGCAGAAGGCAGGAATGATGCTGGGCTTTTAGCCTGCTGCACTGAAATTCCCCCATGTGCCTTATTGGATTTTTTTCTATATTGGTTTTTTTACCACATTGAACAACTCCCAGGTTAAGTGAGGAAGTCACCAGATAACAGTGAAGTCAGACAAATGGGCTTTTAATTATTTTTGTCCAGATTTTAAAGCTGTCACACTGTTTTTCATGCTGTGTAATTACTATGTTTATCATCAGAAATAGGCTTTGGTGCCGAGTAGTAGGAGACATCCATTCTCTCACAGAACTCGCATAAGTTTTAGAAGAGCCAAGCCCCAGCTTCTTCCATGATCTCAGACTATGTGCTTTCAAGGTACCTTTCTTACCAAAAGATGAAAAGTCCAGCAGACATAAAAGTTTTGGGCTTCACTTCAGCACCGCACTATGCTTTAGTGTGTCATTAAATGCAGAAAAGCTTTAAGGTACTTTCTGGAATTAGACTTTACAGCTATTGGTATCATGTATCAATTTCATAGCAAAGCAAGGAATAAAGTACAGGAGTCATAACTTGCAGGCTTCACAATTAAGTTTTCAGAGCATGTAGGAATGAATAGCTCTACTTCATATTTTATTATTCTTCTTTGTCGAAAGTATCTTATAATTCTTGTTTAATATACAGGAAATTGAATTCATTCCCACTGTTCCAAAGGGCCAGACAGATTGACAATGACTTTGAGAATAACACATCTTTGGTAAAAAATATGATCACAAAAAATAATTGTAATTCACATTCACATATACAAGTGATTCTTGGAATTATTAAAGCAGTGACAGATGAACTTGTTACATGTAGACTGTGAAACACTCTGCAGACTTTTTCATCTCAAGACCTCAATTAGCCATTGAGAAAAATAAAGTGGGTGAATCTAAAAGAATTCTAGTTCTAGAAGGTGCATTATTTTCTGCAGTTAAAAGACTATCCTCCAGGTTCAGAACTAACTCAAAATATCAAGAGCTACTTTTCAGTTGCCCATTATAACTTTGTTCCCAAGCCAAAAATAAGAATTATTAAAAATATTGCAAAATTATTTTTTAAAGTCTGACTTCTCACTGCACATGTATCAGGATCCACTATTACAGAAGTGCTCATTTCAGGAATTCCTGGGTACTTGATACTCCAGATGACTTCAAATTTTCTTTCATCTATTTGCATATTTATCAGTTTATTTTCTGCTGTCAGAATTTTATAGACCAACATTTTGTAATTTAGTAGTTTGAAATCTTTATGTCACTTCTAATGCTGTGCTTCATTAGTTTAAGAGTGGAGTAACTGTGTATTTGTACTAATGAATACAACCAAATTCCTCACTAGTTACTGTCACTAAGGCATTTGAAAAGGAGGGCATGCTTTTGAAGAACTCGAACAGAACAGAATCACATACATTCCTAAAGGACAGAAAATTTATCACATTGATTTGACTGCATTTGGCTCAGTGATCAAACATCATTCAGTAAAATCGGATGGCTTTAACTGTCTGCAACTCTTAGCAGGATGCTGATAAACACGTGCTGCTGCTATGATGAGTATGGGGGTTTTCCATGTTTTACTGTAATCCTTAATTGCTTCCCTGTGACTAGCTATGACAAATTCCCAGTGGTTACATTTTTAAGGAGACTTTAACAAGGGAAGTCAGAGATTAGGGCCAGTAGTAGTCAGCAACTTTGGGGACTTTTAAAGATTTCTTGAACAGCGTTTGAAAACAGAAGGGCACTGTCAAACCTCAATCTCATTGGGGTGAAACTCAGGACTGCAGCTCCATCTGTGCATTCCTCCTTTCAGACTGCAGAGCCCTGACAGAGCAGCTGAATTACTGCAGCAAAAATAAGCATAAAAAGCATTTTATGGAAGAGAATTCTTGTCTAACCAGAAGCCATCTACATCAGTTTCCATAAATCTTAATGATCATACATTAGCACATAATGCCTTTAAACACTATTTTCTATTATATTAAATTTGCAGTAAGTAAATGCATTTGGGTTCTTCTGAATTGGAGATGAGACATTCTGTACTGTAAGTGAAATTGCTTAATAGCCATCTTCAAATCATACATTCCAGATTATCTTTTCCACAGAAAAGAAAAAAAAATAGACAAATAAAATTACTTCATTTAATATCAGTTCCTGCCCTGATAAAAATTTTTCAATTTGCAGTGTGACACTTTCTCTTAAAGAATTTTCATCTCAAACAAATGAAGCTATAAAACACTTAGCTTCTCCCTTTAGGAATGTCATTGTTCATATCATTTTTTACTCCCATTGACAGCAAAGTTTTTCCAAACAGGCTGGAAGCAGCAGTGAATGTTTTTGTTTTAGCAAACTTTCCTATTTGCTTCTTTCTTTTTTCTGAGAATTCCAATCCCCTGCCCTCCCTTCTCACTGATTCTCACAATAGACACCTTCACACACCACTTGGGAATAAACACCCCAAATCCTCAATTTTGTCTTACAATGCAGAAAAGTCCCATATTTTGACTAAGCAGTTGTACACCGGAACAAAAATGTTTTGTTTGTATCCTAGGGTATGAAACAAAGAACAGCTACATTTTCACCCCTCTACTGCTCAGAGACATGATTCATGCACATTTTATTGACTTGCATGAACAATCACAGGTATTTGCAACTTTTGTGGATAATTATTCAAAAACACAAAGATATTGCCACAAAACATGGGGCTACAGCTTTTATCAAACGCTTCAAAAGCCTGACAGTGTTGCATTTAACTACTTGACAATGCTGCAGCTGGGTGAGCAAGCCAATTGTATCCACTGGATAGAACATCAACCACTATTAACCAAAAGTGAACCCTAAACCACACTGCTCGACAGTAAAGACTTGAACTGTCTGGTGCAAAAACACTGCTATTGATCTTCCCAGGGTGATTTGAACTTACAGAAACATAACATAAAGAGTTTTTTTAAGACTCCCAGATGACAAATTTTGCCCATGATGTAGTTATGGCCAGAGCAGTGTCCTGGTGGTTGCTGCTGTACCCTTGGAGACCCTGGGAAGAAGCTCAGTGCCCAGTGTGTGCTGCATGGTTGGGTAATCCCAGCCTGGGTGTCCTCTCAGGGACAGCACTGAACAGGAACTTGCTCCACCTCAGCTCCCAGACAAATAAACATCAATTTCAATCACCTTTTTCTCTTCTTATTTCACATGAATCATCCATTTAGAGATGGGGGGTGGGGGTTTCCTTCTGTCTAGTGGTGTTGATAGCAGTCTATATACAGCCACACTTGAACAAAATTAGATTTTAGAACTCAAGTGCCCTATTACATAATGAATTCTGTAATAATAATGGGCATTATACCTGATAGGATGATGATGAATGCTAACAAAACCCCTCAGTAATAGGGGACCATGTTACTGCAACATGGTTACCTTATGTAGGGTAGTTACATCTACACTTGGAAAAAAAATCCCTCTGCACTACACAGAAAAATCTTCATTGTACAGGGGCCCACGAGCAGCCACCACTTTTGCTGTACACTTAAAAGTTTACTGAGCATTTTCTTCCAAGACCGCGATAAAACTGGGTTCTCTTTCTATAATAAAAACTCTGTATGTCAGGAAAACAATACAACATGCTGATTCATTTAAAGCTGGAAAGATAGAGTAAATACAATTTAAACCGAGCAAATACCAGAAAACTATTGTCAGAGTAATTTAATTTTCAAAATTAATATCACAATACACATAACCCTACAAAATTCCTTGCTAATGATTCTGGTTTTCTAAAGTTAACTTAAGCTTTACATTGATTTTTAGTGTAATGCAGTAAAAGAAAGTTAACTTTCTGATTGTTTTAGCCATTAAAGAAATCAAAATTTGTGAAAAGTTTTAGCCACTTATTTACTTAATTTTAATTTGGAGAAAATACACCAAATACTAAATTTATTACTACAACAGACTGTTAATTTCCTTGAAATTCAATTACAAAAACCGATTTGAGCATTTTAATATTTGACGAGCTACAAATAATTTCAGTTAACGAGGCGGTTTTACAAATTAGCCCCATGCCACATTTTGCTTTTGTGAGATGACATTCACTCAAAGCATTTTTATTAAGTTGATTATTACTGTGGTATTTTAGACAGCTTTTCTTACAGGCAATGTAATTTTGCTCAATTGCTCAGAACGATAAGAATATGGACTTTTAAAATAGGAGTGATTATAATTTGCTTCCAAACTAGCAGAGCACAGCAGCTCAGGCACTAATCTAAACCCATATTCTCCACATTCACTGGAGAGAACTTCATGTTTGCACCAATTTCAAAGCTGTGGATTGCTGAACTTTAACCAGAGCTACCTGGATCCAGCCATGGGAACCACTGCATTTGGAACACCTGCAGATGCATTTTGGTTTTATTTTAGAAGAAACCAAGGGGCATTACAGATGCCAGGCACTTGAGAGTCTCAGAATTTCAAAACTCACCTAATTATTCCCATTAAAATCAGTACAAAATTTACTATTGACTTGTATGAATATACAGCTAAACCAGTGGTAAGTAATTTTGCATTTGCCTTTTCAGAAAAAAAAAAAAAATAATTTATTGTTTGACTCGCTCAAGAGACAGGCAGAGAGTGTTGGGCTAAATTTTAACATCCCTTCTAAACTTACTTTATATGTATATAAGTGGAAACTGTGCCTGAATATAATGAATGAAATTATTAAGGATCTGGGAATTTGACCCCCTGACTGAAGAAAAAAGAAGAAAAGGAACTGATTTGCTGTTTAGAAGCCTTGAGTTTCAGGAAAATAATTTCCTAGTATGCCTAGGATTATGGAAATCTTATCTTGTTTCACTAAGTGTCCAAAGAAATGCCAAGATAATTTAAAAAATATTCATATTTGCATTTAAGATTTGAACATAATCAGGTCTAAAATATCTTATCTGTTAGGCACACCCTCCTTCCTCAAGGATAAAATACCCAGAGGAAAGCAGAATTATTACAACTGAAAAATAACTATTAAAATATATAGATGGGAATTCCTCAGGACAGAGGGAGCTTTTCACAGGTCCAGATGTTGGAATGTCCAAAATTAGGTGTGAAAATACATACCCTTCCAGTGCTATTACTAGACAAATTCTTTTTCCTTGGAACTGCCAGATATACATATGGAAGAGTGCAAATGTCTGGGAAACTGTAATTAAACAGGACATTTAAAGTCAAAACCATTCGTCCCTTTCTTCTTTCTTGACAACACTTTCTTCTTTCTGGACAGAAATTCCTGGGCACAGAGTCTGAACAAGACAGCAAAGAGGTTAAAATGTGGATGGAGAAAGCCGAATCACTGAAATACAGTGAATACCATGTGTCAAGCACACTGCAGCTATGAAGGCCCTATATAGGTTAAAAGAAAATACACCCTAGATTATAATTAGCTGGCTTTCTGTTTAATGTATTTATAGTTTCAGCTGGTTGGGGATGAGCACAGCATTAGCTCTTCTGCACATGGAAGGGAGTCAACATACTGATTTCAATAGCTGAGCTATTACACGTAATTTCATGATTTTACTAACTTGCTGATTCTAATTTTATGGCTGTGAAATACTTCAAGTGTTGTGGTTTTGCACTGGGATTTTTTGTAGTTGGAGTTCTTTTGGGTTGTCGTTTGCTTAGGGGTTTGTGTGAAAAAGCTACTGTATGTGAAGATACCATGAATGAGTACTAAGAAAATAAAAATTGCACACACGTTGAATATAAAAGGTCGTTGAGTGCCCTGTTTGTTCTCACAGGCAGCATAAAGCACTAGAGAGTGATGACAAGAGTAAAACAAAAATAGTTCTCAACATTTGGATGAGTTACCTGGCACAAAATATTTTCCTATTTTGTTCTGGGGGCTGGGGGGAGGTGTTTGTCCATTTTGGTTTTTAGGGGTTTTTTTCATCACCTAAATTATTCAGACAGACTGATGCTGTTTTGAGCAGAATTTGTTTTCCAGAGCTGCAGACAAATGTGCACTACAATATATGTCTCTTATCAGCAGTGGTTTCAGGAACTACCTATTGATTTCATAGCTGTACATATAGATCACAACTTTCTATTTTAATCTAAGGTTTCCTTATTAGAGGCTGCTCAAATATTTTGGGTTTTCTAGGGACGGTAATGCATGCATGATACCTGCAGACAAGTGCTGTTAGAAATTTCCCTGTTCATTTACCATCACATGACTTTTTTTTTTGGATCAATGGTAAAATATAAACTATCAATTACAAAATGACTGATGGTATAGTTCACAGCAGAAAAGGACCCCAAAGGTTCTCCTGCCACCTCTGTGGAGGTCTACACTTCATTGCAGCCCATGTTCTGCTATTTTTTATTCCTGCTTAGGAGAGGAAGAGTAGCAATACCTGCCCTCAATTGAAGGAACAGTACAAAGCTGCCTTTCAGCAGAACTGAAATGTCAGCACTAACTGGGAAAACTGTTGGTTTCAGCTGCTGAGAGCACACACATCCTGCTTGTCAAGGGTGCTGATTTGGCTCATTCTGCAGCAAATTAATCTTGCTATGCAGGGAGGTGGGCTAGCAGCCGTCAGTCAGTGACCCATGACACTCCTGTACCCTGCATGGGAAATAACTCACTCAACAAAACCTGTGGAGCACAACGTGCAACAGTCACAGCCTGCACTGAGCAGAATACCAAGCTTCCCACCTGCCATACCTTCAGCAGTACTTGAGTCCCTGAGGTTTCCTGAGGGAAAGCAACACATGGCTCCAAGATGCTTGATCTCGTGAGAATACAGCCACAATGTGCTGCCTTAGCTGATAACCTCAAGAGATCGGTATTTTTTTAAGACAGGACCTGTACTAGGGAGATAGGTGGTGCCTCAAATTGAGGCAGTCTCCAACTACACTGTCATATGATGCATCAGATCATGAAAGGACCCAATTAGACCTTTAATTAGGTGACTGACCTACAGCTGTGAACTTGCTGTGTTTGCACTCATCAGTAGATCACTATTTTTTCAGTGAAGTGCCACTCTACTGTAAGCAACTTTTAGTTGCATGGCATGGCAGCTATAAAATGTAACTGTATAATAATCTTTTTATTCCCTTAAATTAAATAGGAAAAAAGGAAAGAGTTAATCCACTCAATAGGCTCAATTGCAGAGGGAGTAATACCAGAGGGTGGAAGAGGTGATCAGGGAAAATTAGACAAAATCCCTAATTTTAGAATGTCTAAAGTTATGGGAGCTTCATCTTTAACATAATATTTTATGTGAAGCACTAGATAATATGCTATTTTAATATTAAAAGTACCATGTAATTCACAATAATATTAATAAAATAAAATGCACACAACATATGTGTGTCCCTGAACCAGTTGCGTCTGACAGCACACGATTTAAATCATGGCTGTCCATGGAGCATTCTAAGCAGAGAGCAGGAAAAATGTAAATGAGATGAGACAATTTGTGCAGACGTATATCTAAGCATGAAGATTCTGGGGATAAGGAAAAGGCCAAGTACTTTTCCTTAAGCCTCTGAGAGCTGTGCTACAGATTTACTAAGAAGGAAGATTTCAAAACAACTGCTTCATCACAAGTCAATTAAAATTTGAATTATACTGTATTAAGTTTTGAAAAGCTGTCAAATCTACAGATAATTCCTCAGACCTTAATGCTGCAATGCATGCCCAGTCTAATTTTGTGCCTGCATGAAATAACACCCACCACAATGTGCTGTGGGATAAAAACACAGAGCACACATATTGAAATACATTTAACACAGCCAAATTTTATCTTTAAATCTAGTTTTATCTAATGTGCTTAGACACAGTCTATTCTTCGTGTGCTTATATGTGGACTGGTAAGTGGATTGATTTGTCCTGTAAAAGTAATAAATTGAAACCACAGCAACAATGAGATATTAAGGGTTCCTTGTGGTAGAATCACTGTTATTACTATTAACATGAGGTTTGGACTTAAGTGCTTCAAATCAACTTAATTATGTTTCCACTGATTTTGGTTAGGGTGCAGTCTTTGGCAGCCACCCTAGGCTTGTGCTAGAGATCCTGTAGGGCACATACATCCCCACTGCTAGAGATCTGCAGAGATAGCACAAATGATTGGGATTCTACAAAATTAAAATTTAGTTTTGTTCCACAAACTATTCTTTGCCTCAAACTCACACTTTAGGGCAGTGTTTGCCATGAAATGAGAAAGCTTTCCTTTTTCCAAGTCTTTTACCAGTGTTCAGAACGCTCCATGAAAGCCTGTGTCCCACTGTGCCTCAAGATCAGTGAGAGATTAGCACTTCTTGAGTTTAAAAGCTTTTGGTTTTCCCTGTTGTTGGTCCTCAGCAAGAGAGACTTAAGAGTTTCTTTGAATGATATTCACTGCAATAGATACACTTCAGAGGCCAGCCACAGTCTGCTCCCTTATCTTGATACACCTATTTTGTACATTTTAAATATTAGTCCAAAATTTCAGCTGGCATCAACAAATATAAAATGCATAATAATTGACAGAGGGAACTATGTGCTTGTGCAATTAGTGTTTTTGTTGGATTATTGTAAATACAGGGATTACAGAGTGAGTAGAGTACAGAAGAAAAGTATGAAGAGTATAAATGGCACCACTGTTCTTTCAAAGAGTGAAAAAGGAAATAAGGGAGACAAGATTGTGAGGCCAGAGCTTGACCACTACAAATGTTAGGGAGGCCACTATAAACTCACACAATGCCCCACAGCAAATGCTGCAGGGCTCCAGGTAAGAGAGGGGTGCAGGAAACAGGTCAGGAAGCAGCAGATCAGTGTTTCATTGGGACTGCCCCTTACCCAGGGCTGCTTCATTTCCTACAGCAGTGTAGTGCACTCTCAGGAATGCATCACTGCCTTCTGCAGGTGTCTCTGGAAAGGCATGGCAGAATTGCTTTGCAAGAAATAGAGACAATTAGTTTCAATTATTTTAGATCAAATAGTGTCAGTTCATATATATAGTTCCTCTATAAGACAATTTAAAACTACTGCACTTGTAGGCTGTCATTACAGATACGTCACCTTTTTGTCATAATTTGGAAATTTGAAATACAGTCACAAAATAAGGCCTAAGAAAAAATATGGATCAGAAAAATTAGAAACACTGAGTTAGAAACTTGCAGAGTTTCCAGAATTGCCTGATCACAGTAATATGAAGATTGTATAGGTCACCACTGCTCCCAGTTGTGAAAAATGACAGGGATTTTAACAGTCAGTTCTGCTGCAGCAAAGCTCAGGTCAAACAAGGAAACTTCACTGAGGGACTTGCCCCATTTAATTAAACAAAAGGTTGTTTTTCAAGTTCTTGGAAACCATCAGTGCCCACTGTTCTTATTCTTGGGAGAAAAGGTTTAGTCAGCAATATTTAGCAGCACCAGCTATGGCCCCAAATGCCCCCTATCTTAGTTCAGTCTTTCTAATCACAGATGTATTTCTGCAATATCCTTTGATTCAGAAAGCATCACCAAGCCAAGATTTGGGGAATTATTTCTTCTCATTTTCCTCTTATTTTTTCCCTATCACTCATCAAGTGCTTCTCCCCATCACTGGCAATTTCCATTTGCTTATAATTTCATATTCCCTTTCTCTCAAGGGATACTGGTCCTTCTATTCAATTGGAGACTGCTCACTCTAAAGGTGAAGTCTAAGATGGGAGAAGAATATAAGAATGATTCTTGTTAATTTTGGCTTTCCTCAAAATAAATATGTGTGGAGAACTCTGACAGTTGGTAAGGTTGCAGAAATTTAGTACTGGGTTCAAACCTATTTTCTTACTTTCATAGGTACTGCATGCTTGTACTTAAGGCATTGGTAAAATTGCACTTAGTTACCATCACCTAAATACCTGGCTAGTCATAATGTCTGTGTTCCTCATAATTAATGAAAATGGATAAGGAATATGAATTTGGTGAACAGTCTGTGATTTTAAGCTATTTTAACCTGGCACAGAAATCTGAGAGCTGATGAAACCTCCTTGCTTCCTCCAGGCCCAGATTTTGTCATGATACATGTATTTTGCTTGTGTGGAAAAAAATTAGTTGCACAGTGATCCCATTCTTTCTGGTGCCTGCTTTGTACATGGCTCATGTTCCCTTCGCACAGAGGTCAACAGCTATGCTGAACAAAATGGGGCACATAATGAGGAATCTCCTGATTTGAATTTATGTTACAGTGCAACTCTGTGTTCCAAAGTCTGCCTTCAGCTGCAGTTCCCATGCTCTGAGAGCATAGTTTTGATCTAGGTTGTTCTCAGACAACAAGATACTGATAACTTTAACATTCCTACTAGAACAATGCAACATAATATTCCCATTCCAATTACCAAGTCTGAGTTTCTGAATTCTGCAGGTCTGGATGAAACCTCTCAACTCCACACTAATCTAAACACTGAGCTGTAACTGTTCAGCTTGGAACAGGTTCCACTTAGATTGCAAGTACTCTGCAGGCCTTTTTCCACTGCAGATCTACAATTACAATGAGGTCTCATGTCTGATTAAGGAATGCATTTCACTCAATACTAAGAGCCTGGGGGTGAACAGCATAGAAAATCTATTGTGAATGCAAAGAAATGACCATATTACTTTTTCATCTAGCTACAGGCAAGAGTTCCTTCCATGCTGCTGAAAAGTTTTAATGATACTACAATATATGTCAGAGAATTTTGAAAAATATAATGATATATATGGTAAGAACCCAGTATTTGCCTAGTAAAATATCAGACAAACATGTTTTAATAATTTATGATACTGAATATACAGACTGTCTGAAGGCCCTTTTATCATTTCCCACTGCCAAAAAAGGAACACCACCTTTACACAGTGCAGAGAAAATATTAATGCTGTTAACTCCTTATGGGAGATAGAGAGACAATATAATGACAATAAAACCCTACAAAATCATCAGGGATATGAAAATCAACACAGCAAGTTGACCAGCAGACATACACGAGAGCAGAAAAGAACAGCATCTGTTTGGAAAGAAACAAGAGATGTTTCCAGCTGTAATTTCCATAAGTAGATCAGGCATAGATCTCAAGCTTCAACTGACAGGAGCCTGTCCATGCAGTGTCACCAGGAAGCAGCCAGAGGAAAGGACAGTGGGAAATAGGAAAGGCCTTAAGGGCCTTTTTCACCTTTGTAAAATGCAGTTCACTTCTGCTCACTCCTGCTCACCAGTGAGCACTCTGGGACGGGCTCAGCTGCGGGTCAGACAGACGGAGAACAGGTTGAGGTAGTGATGGGCTGGCGAGGCACGTGGGGACTGCCCGATCAAGGAGGCGGCTGGGAGGAGGGACGTGGGAGCGGCGACACTGCTCTGGCAGGCAGCCAACGCCTGCTTGTTTTGGGTTAAGTTTAGAACATAAAAGGGTTCTGTTGGTTGCAATAAGCAATCTTCCTCGGAACAAGCAAGGAGGGTCTTTGTGCCCCATTGCGACGAAGGATCATACCCGCATTAGCCCATCTGGCGCCATAGCCAGCAGAAGCAGGGAATGCACAGAAACTACCCAGTGTGATGTCACTGGATGGACTTCACATTCTTTGAGTCAAGTGTGGTTAAAACACATACAAAAAGTTATATTCCAGATAACAGCAATAATGAAATTGCGGAGCAACCACAGTTTGGATCAGACTCTTGTAAATGTTGTCAGAAACAAAAAACCAAATTAATTAACTGTAAAAATATCACTTAGCATCAAAAAGCATGGACTCAGCAGACAAGTATAATTCTAATCTTGAGGAGTTCACCAATCCAATAGGCATGAGAGTGGTGCTGAAACTTATGTTTGCTCCTTTTTAATTCTGCTTAATCATAGCATACACTTTACAATTAGTGAACTGGTTAAAATGCTTTATAATTAATATGTCACTGTATGCATAGACAAACTTAAACCAGCCAATTTTAAGACCAATTACTGTACCCTGTAAGATACTTAATGATAACAATTTTGTAGTAATTTTTTAAATATAAAAATATATTAAATACCTTCTACAGCTGGTCTTTGTATTTCAGGCACTCATAATATATATACAGTACCTCCCAATTTCTCACTTAAGATTGAACAAACAAAAATATATGTACCACTTAATCCTGGGGGTAGATGGCTCCCACAGACTTAGAAAATAAAACCAAAAATAAGCATTTTTTCACAAATTTTAAATACTTCTGAAAGAAACAGTAACTAAATGGATGGGAACAAAATCCCAGGATTTCTTCTTTATGGATCAAGACCAACATGACTCGAGTTGTGTTGTATAACATAAAAATCTATATAAATATATGTGCACGCTAAGTGCATTCACATCAATTAGAGAAAGCAATCAGCAAAGACTGTTTCTCCTCCTGTGGCTCTGCTCCCCTGAAGAGAAACAGCTGTGTGGCATCCCAGCAGCAGGAAGGAAGCTCAGAGCCCATTTCAATGCTGTTTAATTCCTGTTTCCTCAGTTTAGATGCAAAAGCTCCCATCCCATCCCACCTCATTGTGAAAATGCATCCCTCAAGCATATGCACCGAGCGTTTGTGCTCAGCAGCAATGAAAGAGATGAGACAGCACTTGCTGAGAGAGGCAAAGTCTGTCAGAGCTTCATAAAGGACACGGAACCTGCCAACACTGCCTAACCTCCCCTGCACTTCATGTTAGGCTTAACTTCAGGAATGCCTGTGAATTGCTTTCTCATAGATGTGGAAGATACAAAAAGTCAACACAAAACCTATGGCACGATCTTCATGCGCAGGACTCACTTTATCTTTTACTTTTCCTCCTAACAATATTTGCCTTCATGGAATTCAGCGTAGTTTGAATTACACAATCTGACTTTCTGCAGAGTAAGTCATACCAGCTATTTATTTTCCTATAAGTTTTTTTCCAGTTTTCTCTTTAATCATAGCAAGCACACTGTATCATTATTTTTTTAATGGCATAAATCTCTATCTTTTTTTTATAAAAAAAGCTTTCCCTGTCTTTTGTCCCACTGCCTCTTTCCCTGCCTCCTTTTAAACCTTACAGTGTAATCTGCAGCCTGTTACAGGAGGTGAGTTTCTTTCCATACCTGTTTGTTTAGTGGCCAACCCCCAGTGCTGGGCAGCTTTCCAGCAGGAGAATCTGGACTTCAGAGCCTGACCTTTAAGTACTCTGCAATCAGTGTGAAAGTTTCCATTGATTTCAATGGCATTTGCAGCAGGCCCTTGGCCCTTAGTGTGACCTTATTTTCTGCCTAAAACATCAATTGCTGACAACATTGGCAAAGGTAATCAATTTTATTCCAGCTGTAAATTTTATTTTATTGGCTTGTGTAGCCCTAGAGATATGTGTGAAGAATATTGTAAGCCCTACAGTATTATAAAGCTAGCTTTACAAACTTAAAACTAAAGCAGCAAAATCCTCAAAACCACACCCACCCACAGTATTCCCATCAATATTTTAAGGTAGTTTATAGGATTATGTACAGCTAGAGATTTGAAGACTGGTACACTCCTCCAAACAATGCTGTCCAGTAAGTCAAGGGGTTTCTTCCATGAAATGGAGTTCTCATTAGGTGAGGACCTGGCCATTGCATCGGTTATGGTGTAAGAAGAGGTTTCTTGGCATGCAGTTAAATGCAGAAATGGAGGTATAATCCCACAAAACTATTTTCTTAGCTGATTGACATTAATTCCTGCCTGAGCAGCATTGAAATGATGTGCTAACACACCATGCAATCAGGGAGCAAGGTCCAGCACCAGCTCTACACTGGCAGTCTCGTTCAAACAGCTCAGACTCGGGAGCTGCATTTCTATTCAGTGTAAAAGCTTTCACTCTGTGATGTGAAAGGCTGACCTTTGTGCCCCGTACAGCTGGTGGCTCAGAGCCAGAGATAGCATTTATTCAACTTGAGCTGTCAGATAGAAAGGGCAAATGTACCGGCAGGTAAGTGAATTAAGCACTGTTCAGTAGTTAATAATATCTAATTATTCATGACACATCTATCATATGCTGTTAAGAGAACATTAAAAATGCTAATGCCTGGGCATTCTATTCAGTAGCACATCTGCTAAGAAACACAGAGTGTGTGTGTTTCAGGTACTGCTGATTGCATTCGGGCTTTCTTCTCCTTGCAGAAAATATATTTCATAATTTTATTTACTTTCAGATGGGCTGCAGCTTCCATACAATAAAAGCAAAATAAACAGAGCTTGAAAAATCCCTGGTTGCTGCACAGGGCAGTGTAACAATGTGCTGTAATGCCTGCTGTTCATAACCAGTCAGACCTGCACAGCACTGCTCTGTATCTTCGCAGCGCAGCACAGAGCAGGTATTTTCCTTTGGTGTTATTTATGGCTATTTAATTTGCATTATGGATGCTATACCAGGGCTTTGCTAGTTTCCTATAAAGCAAACAGTCGTGAACTCTGTTACCATAAACAAGACAAATGTTTGACCCAGCTCTCTATCAAGTCAAGCAGCAGGAGAATGACGATATACAGAAAAAGATTTACAGAATTCAGTACTGGAATGTCTAGCTTACCCTAAAAATAGCTTAAAATACCCCCAGTATAATCAGGTCTTTAATTTCTACAAGTGAACAAGTTTAAATTACTTCTGCTGATCCTCACACTGCAGTGGGAACAAAAGCATCTTCAAAGTGATGCTATCTTGCTCTGAAATAAAAATGTAAATATTTCTATTGAGTCTGCTTCTGGCATCCTTAATGAAAGGACTAAAATTTCTGAAGATAGCTGAACTAGTGCCAGTCTATATAGCTACTCTTTCACAGCTACAGATGGAGTTTGTGTTCATCACTCTCCTCATTTTTACTGTTATTGGCACTAATGTAAATATATTTTATAAACATCTTCTGTATAAGGATTGTTTTGGTAGCTCTAATAGTATTGATATTTTCTTGTCAAGTATAATATGCCCTCATCAGGCACATAAAAAAATCATCTCTTCCTCCTGGCAGCTTAAGTGCCAAACCCAATCAATTTAACCACTTGACGCTTTGCTAAATTGCACATAGCTCACCACTGAAGAATCCAAGCACATGGTAATTGACTTGAACTTCGGGGGGAAGACAGAGGACTAATTGCTCTCATTTCAGCACAGCCACATCCCTGGTCATTAGCTGAGAGGACCCAGCTAAGTGGCCAGTGATTCACATTGCCCACATCACTCCTAGCACCCTGGGAGATCAGGGAGATCATCCACTCTCCAACAGATCTTCCCCAAGGGCCTTCCAGGGTTCGGGTCCAAGGACACAGCTCATCTGAGGAGTCTGGAGCAGTCAGAGCCTCTGTCCAACTGAAGTTCCTGTCTTGTTGACAGGTCCGTGTACACTGTCACCACGACCATCCTTGGAAATGTTCTAAATGTGTCTGGATAAGGTCCCAGAAATATGAGTCTGAGCCCAAAGCCAACCCCGCTTTGAGCAAGGGCTTGGACAAGAGACCTCCAAATGTCCTTTCTGACCTGAATTATCTGCTGACTTTTCAGTACTGGAGAGTAATAAGAAAACATTAAAAATCTAATTCCTGAAAAAATAGAAAAAGCATGGATAAACTGATTCTTCCATTTATTATAAGTTTAGATAATGTCTCAGTGAATGAAATTAACAGGGATCCTACAAAAATGACTTTTATTTATTCAACCTTTTCTTGTAACTTTCCTTTTCTAAGTAATGCCCAACTGACATCCAAAATTATTTGCTAAAGTCAAGCCATAATTCTAAACAATCCTGATATTAAACCCTCTGCAAGAAGAATAACTCTGAATACAGCAATTATGCACTCTGGGATACAGGAGTCCTCAGTTCCTGCACACACAATTTAATATTAACAAAAATTACATGCCTAGATTAAGAGAGAGATAGATATCATCTCAGCATTTTATTAAATTATTTTATCTAAAAAGAAGTCTCTGGAGTATGTGTGACCATAATTTTCCCCAAATAATTACTTCAGTTAAAAGGAGTTCAAAGTGCACCATAAAGTTATCACTCTACAAGTCATGAAATGTTATTCTGTAGCAGGCCTGTATTCTTCTGAGTTTATTTAAGTGGACTACAATAATGGAGAACGAGATTTCCTTTGAAATGTTGTAATTCAATTTTAAAGCTGTTTGACCTGAGTATGTGTATCCTGAAATGGTCTGTGTAAACTTAATTTTTTTCTATATGCAAAATACAGAGAGAAAAAATGTGGGGAAAATCATGTGGTGTGAAAACAAAGAAATCCCACAGAACTAAAAGCTGAAATTGCCTCAAAGAATGAGGTAATGAGTATGAAAAAGAAACCCCAAGGACAACAATCCACAAAGCCAACACAGAATCTCCAAATTTGGCAAGTAGGAGGCAGTGGGGAAAAACCCCCAACCAACCTAACATTGGTGGTGTTCATGGCAGGAAAACCTATTTAAAGCAAAGTCATTCAGGCCCACAAATAATTTGAAGCCAGCTCAGCCGTGTTTGTAAGATCTAATGTTCTCCACTGCATTGGGAGTCATTTCCATTCATCATCAGCCATCCTTTAGCTGCCACAGGGCAAAGGCTTCCTCTGTCCTTGTGCTGTCCATCACGCTCAGGGCTTTGGCCAGACCCCCAGCAAGAATCACTTGGCAAGTTCATGACACTGTCATTTCACACCGTCTCCTCCTGCCCTGACCACCAGCTCCGAGCTGACAGTGAGAGCTCTCCCCATGAGCTCAGACTGTTCTTTGAGCTGTCTGTTGTCAAAATACAGATAGACCGAGGTGATTTTCAAACCCATCATCTGGCAAAAAGCTCTTAAAAATGCTCTGAGCTCTTCAGTGATTTCCATGCAGGCACACATGCAGCCACAGTGTGAATAGCCAGAATGGAGGCAGAGGAGAAGGAGTTTGTGCAGAGCTATGCAGCTACACGGTGTGATGGGGAACAGATGTGCCCACCTGGGAGGAAGGGAGAGGAGGTTGGCTTTGGCCTCTATGAAACCCTCCCTGAGCAGATCTACTCCTTAATACACAGGAAAACATAGCTTATACTGAGACCTACCCCTGTGCTTCAAAGGTAATTTCAGATAAGTTCATTTCAGTGTGGTTATAATAAACTAAACCAGATGACTCTCCCACCTGCAATGTTCTAAAATTGATTACCAGCTTTTTCCTTTCACTGCTGAGTCATGCAAGTCGTAAGCAATTCCAAAATACAGTAAGAAAAATCACAAGTAAAAGCCAAAATAATAAGACTAAAAACTAATGAAAATGCTCCCTGAAAATAAAATAAACCCTCACATTTTAAATTGTACCTCTGAAATATTCATACATAATTTCTTATCATTCACATTCACTTTCTCTTTTTCAGAAGTCTAATTTTCTCAGCTCTACTAGATTCAGTCAAGCAAATTTACAATTTACAAAGCCTAAAGTGATTTGATTAAAATTTCCTCATACTTTGCATGCATGTTTGGACAGAGCATTAATTTCTCTTATATACTCTATTAATAGGATCTTTTTGTAAGGCCATGGTACTGGACACCACATGGGCAAATAGTAAGAACCAGTCATTGCTGCCATGCTATTTAATTAAATAGTACCAATTATAAGACACATCAAAATATTTGTTGTATGTCTAATAGAACTGGCCTCATAATAAATCAGTGGTAGAGAAGCCAGTTGAGTATTGAAAACTAGACTGTCAGCTGAGGAATTCATTCCTTTAGGACACCAAACTCCATTGTTCTCAATATGAATCATTATTCCTCATTTATTTTAGTCCCTGTGATAACTTTGAAAAGCAGTGCCATGAACTTCCCCAGGTCAGAGAAAAAGCAGGAAAACAAACTCTTCAGGGCTTTGTAAGAAACAATTTGTCTGACACACTTGCCCATTACATTGTTCTCACCTCAGCTTCCTCTTTACTCAGAATTTCAAATTCTTGAGAATTTTCTGATCTGGCTGAGAGGACAAAGGGAAGAAAAGCACCCCTTCTCCTCCAGGCCAAGGACTGAGCTTTAAGGAGAAGGGCAGCTTTTGTGACCGCAGCCAGAAAGGCTCTGGTACCTCAGTACACGTAGGGTTCACACAGCTGCAGTAGCCCCCAGCAGTGTGCCAAGGCAACAGCACAAGCCTTAGGACTTCTCAGTATATTTCAAAACTAAAAACTAAATGTTTCTTTTGTTGTGACATACAAAGGAGCAGTTTTGTACCGAAAAAATAATGAAAGGGAAAAAAAAGGCAAAAATACCACCAAATGAAAACAAACAAACAGAACAAAACTGACTGCAGTTTTCTGATAATGTATTGCTAGTGAGATTGTCTGGTTAATGGTTTGAAAAAAAAAAGTTCCAGTGCTCCATTTGATGTTTCATGAAATGAAGCAACTTTGTCATACTTCACTGCATTTAGACTTAACAACATGTCAAATTTTTCTGAAATAAACTGTGGGTCATTGACTGAGAAAATTTCTTCTGGCAAACCATATGCAGTGAAAAATTCCCTTATGATTCAATTTGTTTATTTCATAATAGTGTATCTGTAGTGCCACTACTCCAGATGCTGTGAAGCTGCCCATCTTTGAAAGGGAAGAGCAAGGTACAAATAGCAGTACTAGAAACCACTGAAAATAACTTTTAACCTTTTCCTTTATCATCTGGAGTGAGTGCCCACTGAAATCTTATCACCCATGTCCCACTTGGTGACTGAATTCCTGAACTGCTAAATCAGTGCATGTCCTTCACTGGAAGTGGTGATAATATGTCATAGGAACTCACAACATTTCACTTTCTCCTCCTTTACAGCCAATAGCATTACCTGTTGAACCCCTAGGAGAGTGTGTGTGTCTGCCTTCTATTTCATTCCTTATAGCCTTAGCAGGACATCAAGAAAAACATTCCTAAATAAATACCTAGGCACTCACAATTTATTATACGTTTTATGGGATTTAGTACTGACAGAAGAGATTCAATGTCCTCCAGCAGTGATTTGTAATTGTGAATAAATTTTGAGGAAATCTAAGTTCAGGACATATATAGTTTAGTTTAAAATGGTTTAAATGTATCTCAGTTCTCATGAATTCTCAGTTATCATCTTTGAATCTTTTCTAATCTCATGCTTAGAACAATAAATTTACTTTAAGGTAAATTATCACGAAGCAAAGTACTTTGCAAATATAAGGTTACTTATACATGTAAGTATAATTTTCAGGGCACTTCATCTCCTGAGAGCCTAATTTTTTTTCAGGCAAGCAGGATTTGGGCATTCAGGCTAGAAACCTGAGACATCAATTTCTAAATCCTTGATTTTAGATTCACTAAGAGATATGTGTGCTTTAGATTCACTAAGAGAGATGTGAGAGATCACTTGGTGTGTGAGCCAGAGCTTGGATCCTCTGCAGCCCTGCACTTGTCACCTTCCCCCTCTGGGTGCTATAGGAACATACTTGTCTGAAAACACACACAAATATCCCAAAATTAAAGGTAGTAAATTTACTCCTGGATATTGTTCCACTTTGCATAAACATTCACTGGCAAAAGAATGAAAATCCAGTTTCCCCTTGCTCACGGAAGCAATTTAACCACTGTAGTTTGTATTTTAGTCTCTGTGATAACTTGGGTTTTACCTTGGCAAAAAGATTTCTCCCAACCCATAGAATTTCCTATAGCTCAACATCTGACGAAGTTTAACTACATACAGCTCAGTCAGATCACCCTAAAGCAGATAATTGACCAATACATGTTTTACTTCATGTTTCAGTTGTAATCTCTGTAAGATCTTATTATAATTATGCACCTAAGACTCTCTGAACTTCACTAAAGTAATCTGAAAAGTATTTTGGAGAAAATGTGGATGTATAAATTAGCTTTTCTAATGGCAGAAGTTTAAAAGTGGTTATATTCTCCCACTATTAGGCTGCAATACCTCCAGGAATTAGAAGAATGATAAGAGGAAATGTCTAAAACAGGTTGGATTTTTTACATTAAAAATATTCTGTGCTATACAAAGAAATGGTATTTCAAAGAAATAAACCACAGATTTGAAATTTATCTTTCTCTAGTCTTTCTATAGGATTTCTTTGGTTTGTGTCCTTTCTGTAAGATTTCTTTGGTTTGTGTCCTTTCTGTGAAGCTCTTGGTGTTTGCTCTTTGTGTGGATACCAAAAAGCAAACAACAAACACTTCCCATTATTTAAGAATTTCCCACCAATAAGATTAGTAGAAAAGTGGGATCTCAGAAGCTGCCACATCCATTCTTGCAAATTACGTTTCCTTTTACTGGGAAGTATTTAGTGATATTTCACTGATAATTCAAGAAAAAACTGGCTGATTCAAGGACTGGGAAGGGGAAAAGGCTTTGCATTTGGTACATCAGTGATTAGAAGATCCAAAGGGACCAGAATTAAATAGCTGCTCAGCAACCTCTATCAAGAGGCTCAGCAACCTCCATCAACTTCTCTGTTTTTGACATGGGTAAATGCTCCCTTTCTTTATGTCTTAGAACCAGCTGGGAAGGTGATCTCAGTAGATATGGCAGAACTTGGTTTTGCTCTGCTTAACAAATCCATGTTTTCATGAATAAAAAGGAGGTCTTTAACACACACTTAGCAGGCTGCAGCTGCTGAAGCATCTGTGTGCACCTTGTCTTTCAATTCTCACTGGTAGAACCCTTCCTGCAGTACAGTAACTGAGAACTGGAATTGCCTTCATCAGCTCCAAAATATAATTCCTTTCCACAGTTGAGCAGCTCAGTTGGATGTAATAGAAACAAATTCTGAACTGAACAAAGTGCACAGTCACAGGTTCCCATTTTCTCCATGTGCCATGGGAGCTTTGCCTGGCTGATTACTGCAGTCAGCTTTTCAGAAAAATGTAGCCCTATTTCCAGTACAATCTGGCTTTCCTCTGTGTGAACTACAGCTTTCCCACTGAAGTTGGCAGAATTCAGAGCAAAGAGGACTCTAGCACTACTTGCAGCATCAAGCTCTGTACAGGGACTTGGCTTTTTAAAACCTGATTTTATGTTTTATCATAAACAGTCAGTGTTCTCACATTGACATACTGCTGTCTTCATCCTGGGGTGTAAAGGGACCCTAACTATTGCTAGATTCTATGAATTATTTTTAAAAGAACAAAATTTTCATTGACACAGCTTACCAAAGGCTGCTTGCTGAATTTTTCTAAGGTGCACTGAGACTTTTCTGAGGCAGTGAGGATGCTGTTTCAGCTCCCTTTTTATCAGGGTTGTTTGTGTGTTGAATAATTGTTTAGCTGAAGTCCAACATCTCATCAGGTTTGCACCAACAAGTGTACTGGGCACTGACCAAACTCTATTCAATTTATCCAGTATGGATACCATATTTCCCAAAGCAAAAATTCTTTCCTTTAGGAGAACATAAACTTTCCACTATTTCTACATTCAAATTTTATCTGCTAAATTAGATGAAATGAAGCAGGTTCCAAAAGCTGTTCCCTGGAAATGCTGCATTATCTGCCAGCATATCTGCCCAAAAATATTTTATATAGGTAGTTGAAAGACTCAGTTTAATGGTTTAGACCTATTCTGTTAAATTGCACTTTCATACTGTTCTCTCAGTGCCAGTTTCATTCATTTTTTAAATTAAAATCTCCGCTATATGATAAGAGTTTTATTGGTTTTGGTGCAAATATACCTTAAAATGTTCAGCCTCATTGCCTATTACCTATGATAAAGTTATTATTACTACAAAGAACCATGTTTATTCTTAATTTGGCATCAGTTTAAAAGTCTGAGGAGACTCTCGCTTATCTCAGTCAAAACATGACTGGATGGGGCAGGTTAGAATACCTGTACTACAAAAGAGTAATTAATGTCATAATATTTTAAGAGACGTGGGGTTAATTAAAGTTCATTAGAAACCTGCCTGCACACCTCAGAGTGGGTGTGTTTACTGTCAGTTCTGCCCTGCTGTGGTGTCCTCTGATGGTCTCCAGGCTCCACGGTGCTGAGCAATGTGGCTCCTGCTGCACTGCCTTCCCTGCCATCCCAGCCAGCTCCATTCCCCCAGCACCACTTAGGGCAGTCCCTCACTTTTCCAGAACTACACAAAGGATTTGCAGGTGAAAGGAAACCTCTATCGGACAACAGCAGCAATTATTATAAATGATTGTTTTCATCCAGCATGAGAACGCTAATTAAGCCCAGTTAAGCACAAAAGAAACATTGTCTGTGGTTGAAAATATTGGCATTTTCTGAAGCTGCTGTTTCAACAGTTTGTAACCATGCAATACATGAACCCCCAGGTCTACATATTCCAATTCTGCCTCTGAAATTGGTGGGTAAGTAAATAGCTGAAAATTACCGGGATGAAGATGTTTAGAATATGGTTTTTCAACATTAAAGCTGCTCTGCTGCCAACACAGCGTAAGCAACCCTGTGTAATGTTTGTTCCTTCCCTGAGCACAGGGCTCAACTGCTCCCTGGAGTAGTTCCAGGGAAGTCAAAGGCATTGCCCAAGGGATAAACTTAGTGCTGCTCAGATGACCGCAGATGATCAAATTACTGTACTTCATGATATTAAGCTCTCACCAGAGATGTTCTAACAGATTGTGTGTGTTTCTAACTCAATTGAAAGAAACCGACTAAATGGAAAGGTACAAGTTTCAATTTCCAGCCTGCATCCACGCTGCCATTTCTCCTACCAGCAGGCATGCTTACCAACTCCTCCCTCTCCCATTCCCTATCCCTCTCCATTCCCAGCCAATGACCTCATGTCTGCTGGGCAGCAGTGACCCTCAGTAGCTGTCATTGGCAGGCACTGCCTCCTTAACCAGCCAGCTCGGCATTTACAGTAGTGTGGATGCACGTCAGGCAGAATAATTGCTTTGTACTTCACCACGTGGCACAATTCCACTTAGGAGAATAATCCCACAAAATATTTTTAGCTTTTTTGTCTTGTTTTATATTCCAATAACACAGTTCTGCAGTTAAGAACATTTCATGTTTTCTTGTTCAATTGTTCATTATAGATTGAGATGGGCTTTTTTGTTTTTGTTTTTGGTTTTTTTTTTGTCATACACATGCTGAAACAAACATCAGTTTTGTGCCTTTATGTTGCTTTTCTGTTGGGTTTAGAAGGTATTTCACAGGAGGATATTAGGAAGATGAAACCTAAATTACCTTCATTTTAATGTCTGTTTTTTTTCCCAATGGAATGACTGAACAGAGTATTCCAACTGACAGTTTGTACACGTAGGTTCTGTTGCAAGTCCATGAAATTTTAACTACAGCCACCCATCACTTCCATAAAGTTTCCTTTAGGAACTGAGGATGTATTTCAGGTGTCTTAAAAAGACACAAGACAGGTTGCAAAGTTTTCTATTTCAGTTTTTATTCTGGGATCAGAGATTTCTGACAGTGGACTTTCCTGTATTTTGTGCTCTTTTTCACAAAAAATTCTGTATTTATGTGGAATAACATTTTAAGTAGGAGCATAGAGTCGGGAAGAATGCAAATCTACCTTCCTAATTGCAATGGAACAACAAATGGCATAAAACCAATTTGTATACTTGGAAATATGATCAGATTGATTACTGGGGGGACAACCTGAGTCATTTTACAAAATCACGTAGATTAAATAATATAATTTATGGAACAAGACATTATAATTTGAAAGAATTATTTCCTTAGCATCCACATGCAAAACTTCTCTGCTTTTTTTATTGTTGAGATTTACCCAGTTCTCTGCAGACAGCAATGCCTATTAAAGACCATTCAGCTAATTTATTGTTCTTTCAATACACTCCTCTCTAATGTATTTTCTCCTGTGGATTAATAAAATAAGGGTCAGGCTTCAGAGAGTGACAAAGCATGAGCCAGTGAGGATGATTTATAGTTCAGCTGAGAGTGCCAACAACACCTTTTGATAAATACTCCAATCAGTTTAAAGTTGTCTCCTAATGATGACAGTGAATATTAGTGATAACTTCTCCAGCAAGAGCTGCCAGGATGCAGGAGCTCATAATGGCAGGAAAACAGGTAAAGACCTAACTCCTGAGGAGCCCCTGGAGATTTTTTTAAATTACATCTAAAAGAACATGGCTAGAAAGCAGAAAGAAAAAATGTAAAATGTAGTATCAACTGATTTTTCCATCCAGAAAAGCATTCATCAGACCATTTTTAATATTCTTGTTTGTTCTGTATTTTAGCATGGAACCCTTTTAAAACAAAGAAAAATTATTTATTTAAAATGTATGAATGGTGTTCGAATGAAAAAGGCCTTTAAAAACCTTGAGGGAATTCAGCTATAAATAGAAAACTACAGTCAAGATCTAGAACACTGAGCAAAGTGACTCACAACAGATTACTGCAGTATCAACAAACATTTTCTAAGGAGCCACCCTGAGCAGAAAATGGTATTGTCTTCTGGGTGCTGCAGGCTCTGGGGAGCAAAGTTTATCTGCAAAGAGGTGTGAGGCTCCAGAAGGAAGCCTTGGGCAAGGAGAAGTGGGGGAATTCTGCTGAGGAGAGCACTGCAGCTGCCCTGGGAGGAAACCATTTAGTGCTGCCATGTTCAGGGGCTCCAGGAAGAAAGGGGTGATCCAGAAAAAGGCCATTTACAATACTACATTACACTGTTTGGGATAATTACTAAGAGGATTAGAACATTTTTGTATTGATCTTAAGACTCCGTTTCACACCCCTGAAGCAATTACAGGTCCAGGGACTGCCTCTAGCGCTTTCTGTGGTGGGGATTAAGTGGACCATGTGGACATGATTACCATTTAAATTTTCAAACTCAGAGAAAATTTTATCACAAAGTCTGTTTGGAGCTCTAAAATCAGCTCCTACGTTACATTAAGAGTATGGATTTATATGCAAATCCCATCAGCTTCAAAGATATTAAAATGAGACCTGTAAGAGTTATTGTAACACAATTGATTTTACAAATAATACTAACTTTTAAGGATGTTATAGAGTTTTCAGTTAATCTAGCCTTGAAGCTCATCTAATGGCCTGATTAAAAACCAGCACTGCATCAAGGCCTTCAGAGCCTAGACAGTTTCTCCAGCAAGCTATGAAGCTTGGCATTTACATTTCTAAGCAAAAAATTAAATCAAGTTTTATCCATTTGCTCTGATGGGACATCTCTAACCTGTTAGCCTTGGATGCACGATGGTACCATTTGAAATTTCTGTGTCAAAACACCCCCTTTTTAAAACTCATAAATAAATCAAACAAGTGCAAGTGCCTCAAAGACTGGTATGGTAATGATGCCTTGTTGGGAGTACCTAAAAACGGGGGCCAGACAAAATTTAGGGAATAAAAGCAGTTATATTTATTGAAGGGCCTTCAGGTACATTTCAGGCAGACAAAACCTCCCCAGGGGCTACACCCAAAAATGGACAATGTGTCATGGGTTTTCACACTTTTATAAGTTTGGTCCATTTGCATATTGGAGATTAATCTCCCAATTGCACCTTCAGGTAATGAAGTCATTTACCCCCAGTTTGCTCCCCCCACCTCACTTTTGTTTCCATCTCTTGGGGCCTGAGACAGAGAGGTGTCCTTGATTCCCAGGCCTGGAGAGGAATTGTTGTGTCTGACCAAAATGGGAAAGCAGCAGCTCACACTCTGTATGGAGTTTAGATTTATACACTAAAGAATTGCAGGATTACCAATATATGAAAAATATAAAAGCTAAAATCATAAGGCATCAGTGAAGAAAGTGTGACTGTAACAGGCAGCAGCATTTGAACAGCCACACCATTGAGTGCCCAACCACTTCAGTCCCTCATGCTCCTACATAGAGAATGAGCTTCTGCGGTCCTGACAAAAAAAAATATACAGAATTTGAGTTGGGGAAAGCATTTCTCCAGAGATCCATGGCACAAAATATCTCCCCTTTCTGTCCAAACTTTTAGCTGATGGACCTTCAAAACTTTCATGCTGTCTGGAAGCCCTGGAAACTTTACTTAAGGATTTAGAGATGAAAAGCATGGAAAGAATTCCTACCACTCTGCAGCCCTGCTGGGCAGGTGTGAACTCATTAGCTCCCAGGGTCTCATCTGTTCCAAGGATTCACAGGATTTGTTCCTGGCTTTACAGTATTGCATCTGAGAATCTTCCCAAGCTATTAATCTTTCTGCCCAGCCATGACTATAAAATCTTGCTGGCTTTATCAGACTGCAAGATCTGAGAGCTGGTCTTTATGGCTGAGCCAGGAACCTTACAAACTCCTAAAACCTGACAAACTCTAGGAAGCTTTTGGACTCCTAAATTCAGTTACTTTTGAGAATTTCAAAACCCTTAAAAATTATTTCCTTCAAAAGTGAAATTTTGGAGAAAAGAGAATTGGTTGTTCTGGAAAGAAAACACTTCAAAATGTCAGTTTTTCAGGGAACAGATGTAGCAACCAATTTTTGTTTGTCTTAAGGCTGCAGAAAGCCTCAAATTAGGTACTGAATGCATTTTTTATTCTAGTGACCATTCACTACTACATCCTGGCAGGTTTATCTAAGATATTTCAAGCCTTTTTTTTCTTTTAAAATACTACTTTACTAAAATACTACTTTACTAATGGCAGAGAAGAAAATGATTTATCAAGCTGAGATTTTCCCACAAGAGGAAGAGAAGGCAGAGTAAGGAATCTCATGAATGCAAGAGCAGCATGTGTCCCCCAAGCACGGGCTCCTTCTTGGGCATATCCTGAATATCTGCAGTACCTGATACCTCTGAAAGATACCTGGTTTTGGCTCTGAAGCAGAAAAGGGCTCTTGTCTTGCTTCACTTATCCCCAGCTATAGGGTACAACATTCCAATGTCTAATGTAAATTCAGATTATAGCTTTTAACCGAACATGTGGCATGATTCTATACATCTTCTTGATCTGGCTAATCAAGTTCCTTAATGTTTCCCTGCTAACATATGGAATCATAGCAGCTAGAAATAATTTCAGCTTTAATTAAATTTCATCTTGTGACAACATCCACTCATTTTAAAGCCAGACTCATTTAAGTCCTTACTAATATGCCTTCTTTTGTTAACCAGATTGCTCTCTTTCATACAAAGGTCTGCATTTAAATATAGAAGGAGCTACAGCAAACAGTTGAGGTTAAAGAACTATTTTTATTGTCTCTTTCCTCAGCTTTTGATTAAAAGGCACGGTGTTTCCTGTGATCAGTATGAGCTTGAAAGTGAATACTTTATTAGTTTCACCAAAAATAACCACACCTTAGACCTGAGAAAAATGTATGTCTTTATGACATAAAGTGTATGTCTTTATGCTGGGGTTTTTTGTGGGTTGTTTTTTTTTAACAGCACTACAACTGAAACAGCTCAAAGTTCAAAGCTAAAGTTTACCATTGCACTAGTTTTTACTTGGAAATAGTTGGGGTTTCTTTCTGATGGATATTGCTCTCAAACAGACTGTGTTACAGATATAAGTCTTTGCCACACAGGTGCTCCCTCCAAAACTCCTACAACGTGCAGTTCCACCTTCAGCTGACCTTCCAGTAACATTTGCAGTGATTTATTGTGCATGTGCTTGGGTCTGAGGTGCATAGCAATTAGCAAGAAAACACAAAAATTGCTCAGGCTGCCTGGCCCATAAGGACTTGAACAAGAGACAATTTGAAGATGAAAAGGGTCTGCAATATGACCCTTGTAACTTTGCTCCCGTGTGCTAACTGACCAAGCTGCATACCACAGAGAAATTATTCCTTGGCAGCGACATCACAGCATATCTTTGGAACACAACAATTATTTTCCCAGAATGAAACAACACACTGTGTTTTGCCTCCAATGGTAAGACTTTGGTGGAAAAAAAAAACTTGTGCCAACAAATGGGTTTTGTCTTAAAATCCAAGGATGAATATCCCACCTTAAACCAAACAAAAACCAAACCCATTTGTGAATGGCTTCAGCCTTGCAGGCTTTTTCACACCAACTTATGCACTGAACACAGTAAGTGTATGACAATCCTAAAATCAACTATTCTTAGACCTTTTTTTTTTAAAGAACAAGAATTTGCATTTATCATTTTAAGCATGTCCCTTTCTAAAGTTCATTAAATCCTTCTTCTAGTCTAGCAATATAGACCACTGGTACATAACAAAAGTACTTACTTCCTCTGCAGCATTACTTTTTAATTTATATATTTCTTTATCCTCTGCATTTTTTTCTCCAAGTAAGCACTTTCAATCTTTTAAATCCCCTTCCTATGGAACACTTTCCTCATCTCTAATAATTTAATCATCTGAATATGCATCTCCTCTATTCATGTTTAGGAAGGGTATTACTGTGAATCCTTGGACTTTGTGATGCTGTAAGCTTTGCTGGCTGTCACTTCTTAAGGAGGCTGCAAGACTGAATTTTCTAACATTTCATATTTTATTATTTTATGAAGGAAGGGGAATGTTTAGGGCCCTATAATTTCTACTGGGCATGTTCCAGAGGGAAAGTCAGTTAGAAGAAAGGAGTTAGGCAGTATTCTCTTTAAATATCAGGGTGTTCAGAGATTTTAAATGCTTATTGCATGGATTAGTAAGAAATTTTATCAGGGTGTACACAAATTAATCAGAGACAAATATAAAAATTGTTCCTAGAGATAAAGCTGAGCTGGCTATTGGAGATTATCCTAGCAGCATTCGTCCAGGTGAAGACCCAGCTGTGTTTGGTGCACTGAGGAGAGTACACACAACACCTGTATATTTCATGATGCCCGTGAGGTCAGGTTAAAGGCCAGCACTAACAGTTTTATTGCAGGTGCTATCACAGCAAAGTCTGACACTGGGGTTGTGCTGAAGATGAGGACAGAACAAGATGTTTTAACACTGTGGCCCTGTCCTAAGCTGGGATGCAGCATCCTGCCCCATCCCACAGTGCAGATAATCAGTGGTTGGGTTTGGGAGGAGAAATCTATTTGTAACAGCCCAGCTCTGAGGGAGGATGATTTACCATCGTGCCACAGCTGGACTATTTCTCATTAGAAAGTCATTTAACACTAGCTTAGTTTTTTTCTCCAGTACATTACAGTGCAATCACCCTCAGATGTTTTATCAGAGAGCTTCATTTTGGGAGATGATCTGCCCTGCACATTCTTGTATCTACACAGCTTAGATAACAAAATCAGGACTTACTCTTGTATCTTTGCCAGCTCCATTTCTGTCCATTATGTTCAAATAAACAGCAGGAATGAGAGGGGAACCAAACAAGGTCACTGTATCTTATCCTGCAGGGTAATAAAGACATCCCTGACAGAAAGTTAGTGCAAACCCTTGGAGTGATTTTCTGCCACTGCTTTTTACACCATTCTCTTGGCTATCAGAGCACCTGGCAAGAGAGGGCCTGGTGTGATTTTATCTTTACTTTTGGAGTATTACTCTAAAATCGGTTAGATCCTTTGGTCAGTATATTCCTCAATGCTGAAAAACAATACAAAATGTGTGTTAATTGAAAATAATGCCTTAATGTTCTACCCTTTTACAAAACTAGGCTGGGAACAAGAAGCAGAAATTGGTCTGGCTTTTCTGCAGCACACAGGATTCATGCCACTACAGAGTCTGGATCTTTATTTTCCAGAAGAATTCTGTTGTGTTTTGATAGCTTAATCAACACAAAATGCCATATTGTTGGTTTTACAGCAAAGCTGAAGTTTGCTGTGTACAAATACAGGGCTTTCAAAACTCCTGACTCCTCTAATCATTGCAGTCAGTCTTTTAAACAACACTTTGCATTACTCTACTTGCATATTTTGACTGAGGCATCAGCAACACAAAAGGAAGTTTTCTTATAAGGCATCTAAAATGGCAAGAAATAATTTTTACTCCACTGTTTACCACATTTATTAGTAAAGCTTTCTAAACAGATCAGACAAGCTACACAATACACAGTTGCAGACATGAACAGTCATATACTCCTGAATATTAAAAGGTATAGCCATAAGCATTTGCTTAGGCAAAGTCGGCCCCACAAGTTCAAAAACATTAATATCCTTTCACAAAATGGCATACAAATGACAAATTGGAAACTAAGATTTTAAAAAAGGGGGGGGGGGGAAGGAAAACTACAAGACAAAATGACGCAATCTTGGAAAGATTTTGTTCAATTATTCAGAGACCATGCCAAGTGTTTAGAAATTATATCAAGTTCTACATAGAACAGAGACTGTTGAAGAAAATATCTCTTAAATAATGCTTATGCAACCACCAGTATGTGGTTTCTGCTGCTGCTGCTTGACCAATTATTTTTCATAAATCTAAAAGTTTGGCTTGCTTTCATCTTAAAAATAAAATGCACATCAAACCTTAGGTTGATGCTAATACTTGGACCCTTCAGCAATAATTTGCTGGATATCTGTGCATCTTTGCAACAAATGTTTGTTGCAGGGCTTAGTTTACATTCCTGATGTCAAATTTTGTTCCATTCCTAATAAATTATAGATGATAGTTTTAGAAACACTGTTATTGAAGCAGATAGTATTTGATTCAATACATTAAAATCCAATTATATTTCTACATCATAAGTGGATAATAATTGCTTTATTATTAAAACATGGTTTTCATTCTGACAGTGTTTAATGCCTTTCCTGAAATCAGTGCAGCACAATAATATTGACAGAAAAGCTAAAGGTTATATGGACAGCAAAATGTCATGTGTTATCATTACACAATACAGAAAAGGTTTCCATTTATAGATTTCATTATCAAGTGCATTTTATGTTGAAAATATTTAATCTGTCTTTTTTATCTCAGAATCCCGTGTTGACCTTCATCTTGAGGAGGATTTAAACTGAGTACAATACTGCTGTTCAATCATCTTTATTTTAGTTTTCCTGAAAATAGTCTATTCAAAAACAATATCAAAATGTCACATGTATTATTAATTTTCTCCCCTTTCTATCACGGTGCCTATTTTTTTTTAAAAGACTGTGAGCCTGGCTGGTTGAGACACCCAGTACTTACACTGCCTTTGCATAGACTGAGCTGCACACCTGCAGCCATCTAGAACGTGGGGACTTCACCCTTTCTATGTGTTCCAAATATATTCAGGATAAACTGCATCAGCTTTCCCAGTATATTCAGTGTGATCAAGGTGATGGATTCTCCCACCAGTTGGATCTTTACATAAAAAAGGCATTTTAAGGATCACTCTCACAGTGCAATTATTACACCTGTGGTGATGTTCTAAAGAAAGCTTTTTTTCCATCTTGGCCACTCTTGGCTTTCTTCTGTTCCCTTCTTGGCTGGTGAGTAGTAAAATGTAAAAGAGCTTGCAAGGTTTGAATGTCTATGCTTCCATAAACTCGTGTTTCCAGAGGGCAGTTCTTTAGAGACTGAATTAGGATTTTGTTGGAAACAAAGATGATAAAAGTAGCTAGATTACTTCTAGTGGATTTTTTGAGAAATGCTATTATATAAACATAGAAAATATCAATACCTTCAGCCAAAAAACTCCAACAACAACAAAGTAAATGGAAAGATAAGAGGATTAAGGGGACAATCAACAGGAAGAGTTCACTAACCTTGCCTTGCCCTGCTATATCCCCCCGTGGAAGCTGACAAAGAGCCACTGACTTTCATGGAGATGGGTCAATCAGACAGGTAAGGACTTGATCTATCATATATACATTTTATCTTAGTTTGTATTGATCCTATGATATACACAAAATAAACTTAGAAAAAAAATTGGTATATTAGGAAGTTCTAGTGATACAAACACACAGACTACAACATAATAAGGTAAGTTATTTTCAAAATAGTGTGTAGAAATTGGGTTAATAAATAACATTACCAAGTGTTTGTGCAAACCACAACACTAAACCCACTTAAAAAACTGCTCGTGTGCTTAACCTTAATTCCATTGACTGCCGCTGTGCCTAAGGACCTTCATTACCAAAAAGGGTTGCAGTACTTAAGAGCTCCACACAAAACAGAGGAAAGTTTGTGGAAAGCCAGCTTCTGAAGGTCTCTTGCTATATCCCTATGCTCAGGACAATGGAGAGGAAATCAGATCCCTGCAAACTGGGCTTGCAAAAAAATAATGTGCACGGAGCATAGTGTCCAACCATAGTGATGAGCTGGAAAGCCTTATGGCACAGCTGTTGTTATTCTCTCCACAGCAGGTAACAGCCCGCTCTGAAATCATGGGAAGAGTCATACGAGATTGTGTAACACTGGAACAGACCATGACTCAATGCCTGTGGCTGCAACACTCTTGTTTGTGTTTTTCAAAAGTTTCAGGACATAGGATATCTAGAGAGCCAGGAAACAAAGCACATTTCAGTGGACAGCCTGAAAGACCTGGTGAGTCTGGAACACACAGGATCCTAAACCTTGGGCCACCGGGCTGCCTTTGATCATGCTGTGTCTGAACAGGCTCAGCCAGTGCCCAGCTCTGGAGAGACAGGGAGATGTGAATGCTGACTGCTGCAGGTGCTGCAGTAACTCGTGGAGTGACTCCCAAAGGTGCTCTTCCTCACAGTTAGGACTACATACAAAATACATTGAAAGCTGAATTATTTTTGGCTTAGAAACTATAAAAAAGGTCTTACAGTTCTGATCTTTCCTGTGGACACCTTTCCCCCTCCCATTTGTGACCAATACATATCTATGATTTGACAGGTCAGACACTCATGAAAAATGACTAGGTCAGGTGAATCCAGAGTAAGTATGGATTACGGGTGAAGGAGATTAAGTTCAATGTAGGGTCTGAAGGTATCTGCTCCTTTAGTTCAAGACTTCAAATTCCTATTAATGTTCTGGACACATGTTATTCACAGACCCTAAGATGATCAGATCAGTCCATTGGTGTGATTTACACCCACCAGCAGTAATGTTCTGTTCTGAATTCAGCATTAAGCAGAACAGGACAAGTATTTCAATTCTGTTTTGATGAGTTTGATACTGTGAGCTCTATGATTTTTGTCTTCCTTTTCTGTTGTTCTAAACAGTCTGTTTAGAAATACAGTGACCAGCTGGCATGCACTTTAAAAGAGAAAAAATAAATCCATTTAATGCAACTGTTTGTTATTACTTTGGCTTTTCTCCAAAAAGATCAGAATAAAAATACATATTCAAAGCCACAGAGAAGACAATATGAAGAACTTTCTAAACAAAGCTGATCAATCAATACATTTTCCAATAATCAGAAGGAAACTATCACCCTACAAAATAGTGATGGAAACCACGTTACAACAAAGCCCTCTCAGAAGCACTCTTGATAAGTTTTCCAGCTTTTATTTGATAAGAAAATTAATAAATAACTTCTGATGCATAGTGGGCATCTCTGTTTTTGCTCTATTTGGCACATGACCTAGAGCAAGACAGAAAATCAGAACAGAGACCTCACAATGAGAGATGCATCTTCTGAAGCAAACACATCCTGTGCACTCCTTCTCTACAAGAATTTCTTCATGCTTTACAATACAGACAGATTTAAACAAAGTGCTGCAATTTTAATAAGTGTATTTGCTAGGTTGCTTCCTGGTGAAAATGAAATCTGGAGTTATTACAAATGTCCTGCATTATTGCTTTGATATTATCATAAATTTTGGGCCTTATTATATTTGTCATCCTGATGAGACCTAAAACTTGTAGTAAGCAAATAAAATTAATCTTAATATTCAATGCTAATTACAATTTATTAATATCGTTAAGAATACTCATCAATTTACATGAAATTGATTTCAAGATGAATGTGCCCCTTTGGACAGAAGTTAGCATAATTTCAATGGCCCAGACATCACTGTTTTCAGACACATTCTGAAAATGTGAAAATGTGTCTGAACGTGGAACAGGTTGACTTTGAGGGCAGGAATGAGAGCAGTGACATTTTGGCTTTAACGTGACCATAAACAACACCTTAAACACCTCTTCAGTCACCTGCTGTCCACCAAACGTAGAAGACAGCCGGCGAAAGGATGCTCACAGCCCCGCAGCGCGGGCTGCGGCCGTCAGAGGGCGGCGGCGCCGGCCGCAGCGGGAGCTGGAGCCGGCGGGGAAGGGTCGGGAAACGGGAAACGGCCGCGGCACGGCGGCTCCCGGGGGCTGCGGGGAGCCTGCGGCAAAGGATGGGGAGCAGGCGGGGCACGGCGGGCTTGGGAGCAGCGGGAACGGGCGCTGGAAAGGAGCAGGCCGGCGATGCGGGCGCCGCTGAGCGCGGAGCTGCGCGGCGCGGAGCGGAGCTGCGGCCCGGCAGCGAGCAGAGCAGGAGCCGCCCCTGCCTTCCGAGCACTCAGAGTGCGAGACCAGGGCTGGCCGCAGCTTGTCCTGCACCGCCTTTTCATGCTCTGCATGTTATTTGTCCTTCTGATCAGCATGAGGTTTTGGTTTCTATTTGGGAATGTTGCTCCAAGCCTGGTCAGCTGCTGAGTTTGCAGTCTCCTCATTCTTGCAGTAACAGATAGAGCTCTGTAAAATCCCTACCGTGCACTTCTCAGAGATAGATTGTCGTAGCTGATCACTTAGAAAGCAGAGACCTTTCTATAATCTTACTTACCAATAATTAAATCACTTCAGGAACAGCCAACCTCCCAAAAAATGCCAGTGGCAGTGTAACTGGTTAAAAGTACGCTAAGCCTAAATATTTATGGTAAACTCCCAGAAAAGTCCGTGAAAACACTGTCTGTGTTTTCTGTGTAAGTTGCAAATATCCTAAGAGCCCCCACTCCAACTCAAAGGAATACAAAGTATGAGATACATCCATACTTAATGTACTGATATAAATGTGATTCCACAGATTTGTTTTGTCACACACTTAAGAAAACATTAAAGGGCAGGTACGGATTTTCCAAGACATCTGAAATAATAAATTTAAACGATTTTCATTGTTGGATAACAGCCAAAAAGTTAAAGTTTTCTGAGGAAAAATACTATTTTCTTTGTCCTGACCATTGAGGATAAATGCTTTTCAAGTTTTAATTATGGCCTGATTTTTCACTGAAGAGGCAAAGTTAGAAACTTGGACAAAATTAAGTTTTGTTCAGATGTCTTTTACTCTTTTTTAAAATACAAGTTGGTACAACTTAATGGATAATTTACACTATTTAACCTAGCTGTACACTGATATATTGATTTCTTGATCTTGCATCACTGATGTATGTGATTCCCTTGAAAAGATACGAAAATTGCCTAGAAATGGACAGGCCTCGCAAAGACAAGAAAGGAGACTGAAAAAATATGTTTTCAGGAGTAGATCAAAGCAGCCCACTGGAGTGAATAGTGCACAGTGGTGTTTAATTGCTCTTGCTGTACCTGAAGAGAACAGGGCTCACAGGACCTCACCATTTAAGAACTCTTATTAAACCCACATGAATTGTGCTTCAGTGTTGTCCAGGATTCTGTGCCTGCTGCACTGACAAGCTGATTAGAAGCCCCAGGGAGGGTAAGGAGCCAAAATGAATAAACATTCTGCAAGCGTCAGGCACCACAGAAGCACTCAGTTAGCTCGTGACAGGAAACAATATCTACTATACCACATCTCAAAATTGAAGGTCCAATAGTTTCCCAGTTTACTCCTTCAGTTTCTTTAAAAGGTCTTATTTACAACAGATTTTCACATGTACATTTTCACATGCAGTACCTGCATTAAACTGAATTTAAGGTCATGGCAGTAGAAGCCCTTGGCCTTGAAAGTGTGTTTTAGCAACCCAGAATATTTCAGTGGATTCTAGACAGCAAAGTGTGGACTACAGAAAAGGAATCTTTGAAGGCTGTAACTAGATAAATTTTTGAGAAAAACCAGCAAATACTGGAAAGCAAATTTTCAGAGTATTTGAAGAAAGACAACTAAAGAACAGACAATTACTCAGTTACCTTCTAACAGACAGTTTTGGGGTTTTTTTCCATATATCTACAACTTTTTTCATCTATTCCTTTCTTCACCTCTTTTTTGGGGTTGCAAATTGCATGCAAACATCTATAAAGTTGCACTGATCAACTGGAGCTCAAAGGAGAAGAGTCCATTCATTACAGGACGGTGACAAGACTGGGGAAAGGGAACAGGGCTGACTCTCTGTGAATGATCATCAAAACCCTTCTATCCCTAATTCAGGATCAATGCACAAAGAGGCTTCAAAAAACTACCAGATAATTAATTAATACATTGTCCTGAATCTAGGTTCAATTCTAAATTGTGCCTTTAACTTCCTTATTTTCCTGAATGTGTGAATCAAATCACTTGTTCTAGACAGAAATCCAGATAGATGAATTTCTACTATCAGTCTGTTTAAAGGTGCCATATTTAGTCCCAGTTTCACAGAAACATTAATTTACACTTCCAAAAGTGACTGCTATCATAAAATCAGGGTTGTATTTTGCTGCCATTGAATACCTCAAGCCTAATTTTTAAATCATTTGTTCAAAGACCCTCTATTAATTACAAAATAAATTAAATATGTATATTACATAAGCAAAATGCCTCTGATCATTCTTTTCTGCTTACAGATTTTCAAGCCAATTAAAGCCTGTTCATTCTTCTGACAGAAAATATCTTGTTGGATATTTCACATAAGTCTATTGAGAGTAATTGACTGTATTTTATTTGGAAACATGTTGTAGAGCATTAATGAACACACCAATGCAATGAGCTGCAGCTGCTTCTTGACAGCAGTGTGCAGAAAACTATTAATTTCTTACATCTCTAATTAGCAAAGTCATACTTTTGGTTACTAAGAAAGGTTACATTTGCCAGCGAGACTGTTTTTTTTAGTCTAGTACCCACAAACCTTAGTGACTGGCAAAAAAACCATTTTGACTATTCAGCTCAATACAAGACCAACTTTAGTTGAGCCAAATTCTCCTTCCACTATTAAAAAAAACCAGAAAAACAAAGATAACTCAGAAGAATTCATAAGGCCCAATGAAGAACTTGCTTGAGAGAAGTCAGATGATGATTTTAAAGAGCCAACAGCATTGTGTGGTAGTCATTTGACATTTTGCCATTGATCAAGAAGTGCAGGTTCATCCACAGAATCATAAAGGTTGGAAAAGACCTTCAGGATCAAGTTCAACCTTCAACCAAACACCCACCTTGTCACCCAAAGCACGGCACTGAGTGCCACCTCCAGTCATTACCTGAGCACCTCCAGGGACAGTGGCTCCAACACTTCCCTTCCAATGTGTACCTGCTCCATCTCACTCTTTAATCTAACGCCAGTGGCCATCTAGGACTGATTTCAAAACACTCTTAGCATCAGTTATTTCTCTGCAGACAAGTGCTTTCCTAACAATTAATGCAAAAAATAATTGTCTGCCACATCACATCTTACCTTTCAAAATGGACAGCTCTATTCTGTTGGTCCCCTTATAGGAAAAAAATAAAAAACAAAAATCCCAACATAACACTGACAACCAGAAAACCACACACAACTTGGAAATCACCCAAACACCTGCCAGAAACTTTTCTGGGAGGAAATCATCTCCTCACACATTCTCATTTAGTTTTGTCATTAACATGCACATATCCACTCATGCTCCAAAAGAAAGCAGTGTTTTCCTTGTCACAAGAAAATAACATCCAATGGCTTAGACTGTGTGGCTGTTTATGTACCTAAGGCAATTGTTAGCAAACAATTTTGATTTTCAGTAGTTGCTGTGCAGGTTATATTCTTGGCTCCCACTGGAAAGAGTAATGAGTTATGCAATAAAAATGCACTTTGGCATAAATTACACCAGTCTGCCACATGCTGCTTTCAAATTACAGCTGTAAAATACACTATATTTGTCCAACAGTTATTGCTTTGAATTGCTGCAAATCTCCCTGATTTGGGGCCAGAAGCCTGAGTCTTACCAAGGTCTGTGCTTAACATTTCATAATTCATTAATCAATTTTCTTTTTCTACAGAGAGTCCACCATTGTTATTGTCATATGATTTTTACTGAAAATTCTTACAAACCAGTAGTATTATTTCCAGAGCTGACAGGTCATGAAATCCCTGAAGCTGTCATTAAAATTCAAAAACATTCTCTCATGAACTATTTCATTCTATATATGCATTGCTGCAGGGTGGCTCAAAATATGACAGGTGCAAGTCCAAAAATACACCTGACCTGCATTTTAATTTTGTCTTTCTCATAATCATATTTCAAAAGAGTTTCCTTTTTACCAAGTCATTTTTAATAAAAACATTACAAACACTTTCAGATCCATAAATAATTGCAACTCCTTTTCCAGCTCATAATGGACTTACTTTCTTTTAAAAGATATCTGTCTGTAAAGGGCTTTTTCCATTTTAAAATTGCACTTTCTTCTTAATACCTTGTACTTAATGCTTTTTGGAGAAATGGGGCTTAGGATTTTATTCAAAGCATATTCCTGAAATCCTTGTCTACACATAATGTACACTCATTAAACTGGAAAGGAGGCTGGCTCTAAGGCTCACTGGAGATGGAAAGAACCTGCCTTTGATTATTATTGTCCTTGCTTCTCAGTAAGTATCTCCTTTTTTGTTATTTTTAATAATAACAAAGTCCTTCCTCTGATTATCCTTGACCTTGTTTTTTAACTTTTCTTTACCCCAAAGGTAAACACCTAGAGACTGGATTTTATGCCTCAGGATTGTGCTTTACTCCTGTATTACAGATAAAAACCCAGAAAACACTAGAAGCATGTTAATAGAGAATTCCAGCTTATTGTAATGAGGCCAAAACCTCATCCTACACATTTTTGTTTTTCTTGCCATTTAAAGCACTGAGACATAACAATATAAACAATATAAACAATTACACAAACAGGCACAAGGTTCTCAGCTTAAATATTACACAGCCAAAAATCTGCTCTTGGTGCCTTGAACTCCATGGCAGAGGTTTGGATTCTTGGTAAAGAAAATACCAGCTGGGAAAATCAGCAGTTAGTAGGGGATCTTTAGGACTATGGAGTTATCCTGGTACACATCTATCCAGCCATGCCAGTGTGAAGTGTCAGGAATAAAACATCCACATGTGACCTGGTTCAAAATGCCCCCCTCAGATGCACAAGGTGTTACAGATCATGGTGTCTCTAACAATGTTTTGCAGGCAGCTTGTAGGATCAGGTAGAGTGGACACATCTACATAAAACTAGGGAGTCATGCTCACATTGATCTCACTCAATTGCCATAAATATTTGCCCAGAGACAAGTGGCCTTGAAAATACTCAGAACATGGACAAGCAGAGCCCTGGTAACCTGCATTCCAAATTAAGAACTGGTACTTTAAATTATTATTTTGCAAACTCTTACATGGAAATATGATAGATATCAATTGATCCAGAAATAATATATCTAAAGAAGAATTGCTTCCAAGTTATCTGCTGTAGCCATCACCATACAAACCTCTTATGAATTTCAATATGAAATGCAGATTAATGCTGTCAAAAACTGGTAAAAAACTGTCATGCCACAAAACACAAGACAGAACAATGTCTATTTGAGAAGAATTATGTTTCTTGAACCTTGATTTGGAAAACTGGGTTATTTCTGAAGAAGTTTTTCCAAGCAGCTACAAATTAGAGGTGAAATAAAAATTCATTTCTTATTCCTATGTAGTGCCATGGAAACCCGCAAGAACATAAAGCTAAGAACATATTTCATATTTTCCCTGGAAACCTATCTGCATTTGGGAAAAAATGAGAAAGAAAGTAGCAGAAATGCAGACTTACAGGAAACACAGAAGGGTCTCATTTCAAATCACAGGTACCAGCGCCTGTCATTCAACCCTGCCCTGGCTGAGCAGAAGCAGAGTCAATTCTGAAATGCTGAACTCCAGACTGGAGCTCTGGCAGCTTTCTCTGACTGATCAGCTTTGTGGCCAATCTTGCTTTTATTACCTACTTTGCAGTGAGGAATTATGCTTAGTTATGATTATGGTTGCCCAATATAAATACAGCAGATAAAAGAATAAGCAATATGAGGACTGGATAACTTAGAGACATTTTGGATTTCAAAATTATTGAAAATTACTCATGAAGAAAGAAAATTCATTGCCATTCAAAAGTGTCTATGATTACAGGCATTTAAATTATTTAACTGACTTTCAGAGTTGCCAGCATAAGTTGAATGCCCAGATTTGGGGAATCTTAATGGGATTTCCTTGTCTAGCTAACTGCCTAGAAAGAACAGAGACTGTAAATGCTTATAACAAGAAAAGCAAAATGAGGAATTATTCACCACTGCAATTAGCCATGATCTTCCTCCCAGACAGTTTGCAAGCTACAGTTCATTACATGTTTACTACTAAAACAAAGTTAAATTGTCATAGCACCTAGGAGAAGGACAGGGACAAACTACTAAATGCTGAACAGACGAAGAAAATTGGTGATCCTTGATCAGATGATTTAAGCACTTCTTAAACCTTGCATGTTTAACACCAGCTGCAGATTGCAGTGACATCTTCTGACTGTTCCCCATCTTCAGATTAGCCAACTACACTGAATGAAAGGGAGAGCTCATTCTGTGACAGCACTGCATCAGAATGGTCAAATATCCAAAACACAATTTTTGCCTTTGCTGAACATCTTGCTGTGAACAGCTCTTTGTAATTGTAACAGGAAATTATATGTGAGATTTCTTTTTTAATGCTCACACTACAATCAACTGATTGGAAAGAAGTAAAACTCTGTATTACAACTGGGAGCTGAAGAAACTGCAGTGCAGTTTCACCCAGTGGCAGCTTGCCACTGAAATGACTGCAGGCAATTATATAAAATGGACGCTCCACGTAAAACTTTGTTGCCAGTTTGCCAGCTCCAAAGGGCTGGCAATTGGCTTTGGCAACATTTACAGATACGTGGTCCTGCCCGTATGGAGTTCCTGGACTGGGAAATAAACCTGGGGAAAAGATGGCAGCACGCTGCAGTTTCAAATCATCCATATTCATTTTGCTGTGCCTCCATGCAGATGCAGGATGCTTCAGATGCACATGCTGTCAAGACTGAGCGATTTTAAAAGGCTTTAAAGAAGAGAAGCGGCACATTCAAGCAGTGAAAAATATTCCAGGGTTTGCTAGGGGCCCGACTCCTAAATAACAGGGAAAAATACCTGAAACCAGAACCATATTCTCCTGCTGTTCAATGTGTTTCCCAGCATGTTGTACATGAGGAAATAGGCTTCAAACTCTGCTGCTGGCTTAAACAATGGGAGGGTGATAAAACAGATCCACTCAATGGTAAAATACTTCAGGATGAAATCTGAAGAGAAGCCAGCCTCACTGTAAAATTACACTTTAACTGTAAAACATAGGAGAGGTTTACCCATGAAACTTCACATCATTTTAAGACCACTCCATCCCCAGATGAAGAACACAGGCTTCTAAACAACCAAATGGGAAAAGAATTAAGTATCAAACCCTGCACTAGTCCAGATAATTTCCCTACCCTTTATTTCATTACTTACATGTTGATAGAACTGTTTCCAGGCCTTTATGGGAAATACTAATAAAAATTACTTTACTGAACATCTTTAATACCCCCTAGTAAGGTAACAAATACCAGACAATTCAGGGAAAATTCTTAGCTAATGACTTAAGCAAAAAGCAACCTGGATGAATAGTGCACATGGAATAAAATATCAAACAGCCCTTTACTTTTAGCCCTGAAAATGTTGCTGAGCTTTTGTTTGAGTTTTTTTTTTTCTGTAATATTTTGTGTGCTATGACTGCTGAGATCTCTTTGAAAATCCAGTTTATTTAAGACAGGGAAGACAAAAAGGGCCAAGGTGAAAAAGCTTTTATTTACAAATTTATACAGGGATTAAAGCCATTTAACTGTTTGATTTGTCCTTAGGGCTTAGAGCAAAACTATTGTAATATTTCACTTCTCAAAAGTCAGCTGTCCGTATCATAATGATGACATGAAGTCACGATTGAACAACATGAACAATATTTCAAGGACTTGCTATTAGTACGCAAAACCCCATTATGTTACTGACAGTAACTGATAGCTCTCTGATAGTAAACAGTTTTCAAGAGACGCCCCTAAATTTCTAGCAATACCTCCGTCATTTTCATGTCAGCTTGATGGATCTTTGTGCACAAAATAAGAAAAATATGCAAATACAATTTAAAAAGACATTTTAAAGACAGCCAGCCTCAACAGCCTAATGGAGGAGTAAATAGAGATCAAGGTAGCAATAGTGACTACTAAAGCTTACAGAAGTGCCCACGTTATCAGCAGCATCAAACCCACTATTTTTATCATACACAAGTGAGAGCTCTCCTCAAATGCGTTTACTAAAGCAGAAGCAAGCAGACAGGAGGATTTGCTAACAGGTCAAACCAAACCAAGAATATCTCCTTGGTTCTTTTGAGTCCTGCTCCTGTTTCCTCAGCTGTGCTTCTTTTCATAGATGAGTTTGTTTATAGCATTAAACAAACCTGAGGTACAGCCACCATAAAACATACCACCCTATTTTTTAGCTGGACTCTAATGCTGGTTTTGGCTGAGGTAGAATCCATTCTTTTCATTGTGGTTTGGTGCTGTGTTTTGGATAATTTGGGGGTCTTTCAGTTATTGCTGAGCAGCACTTACAGAGGCAAGGCCTTTCCTGCTTCTCACACGGCCGCAGCAGTGAGAAGCTGGCAGTGCACAACAAAATGGGAGGGGACACAGCAGACCCCAGGTGACCCGAGGGATACTCCACAACACATGGCATCATGTTCACTGCACAGAGCTGGAGGAAGGAGGGAGAACATTCAGAGCAATGGCACTTATCTTCCCAAGCCACCGTTACGTGTGGTGGAGCCCTGCTTCCCTCAGGATGGCGGAACACCCACCTGCCCACGACAAGTGGTGACTGGATTCCTCCATTTACTTCATTTCTGGGAGCAGCTTTTGCTTTACTTCCTAACTGTCTTTACCTCAACCCACAAGTTCTCCCTTTTGCTCCTCTGACCCTCTCCAACATTCCACCAAGGATGGAGTGAGGGAGAGGCTCTGTGGGGCCAAGTTTCCTGCTGGGGTTAAACCAGGACAGCTCCAAGACTGGGCAGTGCCTGAAGCTCGTGCTGAGTTTGAATGCATGTCAGAAATATCTTTCAATAGACAGATAATCCAGGCTATTTAATAGATAATCCTATCTATTTAATAGATATCCAGATAATCCACTAGAATATGTTTCCTTTTGTTCCACCAATTCCACTCCATCACACAGTTCTCCAGGGTCCCTTGGTGCTGAAGCACCTTCTGTCTTCAAAAGGTCTTCTTCATGAAACTAAGCTCTGGTTTAAGTCCTCTTGGGTAACCTTGGCAGGGACTGAATTTGCCAGAGAAAGCTGCCACTTCCTTCTTATTGCCTGAAGCAATCCCATGATCAATATATAACATTTCAAGTACAGGGGATAGATGGTGCTCTGGAAACTGAGCCAGCAATGCACAATACTCTGGGCACCTACATGCAGATAACAAATTCTGATCATTCACTGCCAAGCCTTCTTCAAAGACATGGTTCATGTTTACAGCTCTGCGCCTTAGAGGCTGACTGCAAAGCCAACCCCACAGATTAATATCACAGATCCCAGCAAAGTAAACTTCTGTGGAAACCCCAGAATTTGAATGATGTTTCCCAAAGACCTCCTTCTTACATAAGGTAAGAAAGATGTATGTAATAAGTGAAATGAAAAGAGAGTTTTAAAATAATTTGTGCTGCCAAAAAAGCAACATTAACCTGAACACTGTATAGGCTATAAAACTATTTTATAAGCACTAACAGAAATCCCATATTGTCTATTAAAAATTTATCACTAACCCTAAAATTTTATTTCTTCTAGAGCATAAAGCATAATTGAAAGGAATAAACAAAGAAGAGTTAGGTTAATAGCGCACAGCAACAGAACAAACTTCAGTCTAAAGAACTGTGAAAAGCAAGATAATGAATACATTTTAAATCATGCTGCGCAATCGAACTTTACTCAAAAGTGATATTGAGGAAGTGTTGCAAGGTTCATTTTCCAGGTGTTTTTATAGATAACGCTGCTTTTTGCTTCATGTGCTGTATATTTTCTGGATTGAGTTTGACTCACTTCACTTTTTCTTGCTTAGAAAATGGTGGGGTGGGGGAGGGGGTAAATTGATTCTAATGAATTATTTATTATTTTAAACACATCAAGGAACTTTCTTCCTAAGCTTAAGCTTTGTGTGAAGGTGTTGAACAAGAATGATATAAGGCTGCACAATTAATTTTATTTCAAAGACTGAATGAATTTGAAGCAGAGTTTGAGGGCAGAAACTGCCCTCAAATCCACATACCAGTTGTCTACTAGGTCAGTGTATACAGTGTTGAAATTATGAGGAAGGAGAAGTGATATTTGCAGATATAATATCATCTGGAAAATAAGTTGCCTCATTGTTTAAGATTGTAGTTGTGCAAAATATTTCACAGAAGATATTCTGTGGATTAACAGTGGGCAGAATAAAAGATTTACAGGACCTTTTTTAGGATAACTAACAAGTTGTTCAAATTCAGACAATTCACACTTTTTGTGCCACATCTCAGTGCCACATATTCATATACAACTCCATGTAAAAGTCACATCCTTCTCCTTTCTAAAACAAACCATGGCTGCGGAGAAGAGGGAAAACACTGATGTGACATGAATTATTCAACTACAAGGAGAGTAAATTCACTTTATTCAAATTAAATAACTATTCAAGGACAGAGACCAGACCTGCTCCTCAAGACACCAAGAGTTTTCTGGTTATAGAGAGTGCACTGAAATCTAATAACTCTTCCAAAAAATAGCTGTGGGGAAAATGGGATTGTTCCCATTGACTTCAAAGCACCTTGGACCAGGCCCTTAGGATGATTGGAAAGCCTCAAGGATGACAGAAGACTTGGATGAAAAATATTTACCACTCTGGTATTTTTAAGGGGAGATAACAAGAAGAGAAATTTGAAAACCAGCACAAGAACAACACAACAGCTGAGCGGCACAAGGGAGGTTTTAGCAGTTTTAAAAATGTCCTTGTGGAAAGATAGTTATAGATAAAGGATAAGGTACAGAGAAACACAAAACTGTTTCTAGTAAGAGGAACTGAATTCAGTAATTCGTATTAGTCCTGATTAGAATTTTTCATGACTTTTATCCTGAACTAGAAGGAAAAGGAATGGAAAGCATGAATTATCCATGTGATCTGAATAAAATTTTCATGTTGAATTTCCTAGCTTTTGCCAGCTTGTCCTACTTATTTCAGTAATTTAAATGTGTTACACTTAATTAATCTTATTTTAAATAATCCAAGCTGGTTTTTTATTTTTTATTTGCAGCATCACACAAACTAAGTCTCACTGTCGCATCTCTCATGGTACAATGAAACCCTTTTGGAAAAAGACCGAACCAAAGCATACACAGGGCTAAATGCCTATTACCTGGAACAGCCAGTGTTTCCAACAGATCCTATTTCAAGGTAAATAAAGGCCCATTTAGCAGGACTGGCTTTTAGTTAGATGTACAATTTACCTTGCTGCAGGTCAGAGCTTTCAAGTTGTCACAGAATGATAGCTTGCATGGGCTGTTTACTTCTTAATACAAGATATTAAACTGAACAAAGACAAAGCTACTTCTTCCTCAAGGTGTCTAGCAATTGCAAAAATATCATTAACTCATGATACCACACGGCTTTCAAGGCAGAACAGTCCCATGGGTGCATCCCAGAGCTCTGCTGCTGCACAGGCTGACAAAAGGTCTGGCTATCAAGAGATCTTTATGTAACAGCTTTACAACAGAAGATATATAGCACTGCAGGTAAAGTCTGCATGGAATAGCTATTGACTGAGGCTGCGACCAAAAATGGGAGAGTCCTGAATTTATTTCTTCCTTTTGCTACTGGTTGGTGTTGAAATGTCATGGAAATCCCTTTTGCATCTCCCTGGCTCGGAGGAGTGACTCCTCCAGTGCTTGTGCAGTACCTGACAGGAGGGCTAAGAACAATGAGTAACTTACTCCTTGAGTAGCAGCAGTTACATCCCAGTGGAGCAAACTCATGGGATGCACATAACTGCAAAGAGCTGGATTCCTTCCTCAGCCACTGTATGCCAGTACTTACAATTCTGTAATACATTTTGGCATTCAGCAGTTCAACCATCAAGTGTGTCACCAGCAGTACCTGGTGGGGCACAGCCACCTCTACTAAACAGCACTGAGAGAAAAAGTGTGACTTCTTGGTAGAAGGGCAAAGCACAAGGGTGCTGTCACCAAGTCAGCCACTCCTCAGCTGGTCCCCGTGAAAATGCCAGCACACAGATGGGTGCTGGGCTAACAGCACAACATCACCAGCAGGAGTATGCAGCTTGTGCCCTTCTTAGGGAGTTGGGGAAGCACTACAAACTCCAAGTGTCCTACACACAGGAGACAGAAGATTCCCCGAATGTCTCCACATGACATGTTCAGCTTTTAGGGCTCTCTGGGTGCATGCAATTGGATTCCTTCTGCAGGGGTTAAAGCAGCAGCTTTCCTTTAAAGCACCCCTGCATGGGGGAGCATTGTCAGCCACTGTGTACCTAAACCCTCAAGCCATGTGTTCACATGGTGACAGTGGGACAGGGGTGAAAGCAATCAGAATAAACACTTGTATCACATATAATAAAAACATGCATAGTCACAGCAATAGCTGCCTCAATGTACTTACAATACTGCTAGTAAGTGCCTCATGTAAACAAAGCCACGCTTCCACTAACTTCAAACTGTGCTACATGGCCAATTCTGGGTCTCTGTGACCATTTCAAAATTTGCCATCATTGGAGTAATAACAAAAGATGTAAAAGTAATTAATAAGAGCACTTTTTTTCCTAAATTGCTCTGATTATTTTGGAGGAGTACTAGGTAACAAATGCAAACAAAAAGTATTATTCAGAGATGAATGGAAAATTCCCGTTTGAGTCAAGTACTGGGATCCTGCTTAGGTGGAACATATTTTGTTTAAGATAGTGACATTTTCTACTCAGGAGAACCAGTTTCATACTGAAGTCTCACTACTAATTTCTGGGTTTTAATCAAGTTATGAGTGAGTGACAGCCATCCCTCATGTGCCTTTCTCTTCTGAATATTTTTTCAATGCCTAATCTTTAAAGATTTCACAAAGACTGTTTTCTTCTTTTATGGTCTTTTTTGCTCTTCATTGTTCTTCGTAGAACTTCTTTTTGTCCAGAGACATTGTTTGGTCTGTAAGTTCCAGATTGCTGTAATTTGCCTTGCTGGGACATTCTAATTTTCTACTCCTTCCTCAGACATCCAGGACCTGACTCCCATTTGATTCCCACCAAGTGATACTGTGGTTAAGCAGTTCTAAAGAACTCTGTTATAGTCTATAGAGTGGAATTCTGCACCACTGCATCCATGAACTCACTGTAATTGCTCCCAAGCTGTTGGCTGGAATTTTGGGACTGCAGTTAGAGGGGTTCCTTCTAAGAGCAGGGAGAGGACATGCTGAATCACTGCTGATCCAATGCATGAATAACACTGACAAAAACAAAGGCTTCAAATTTACATGCTAGGAAAAATTAAACAGTAATAGAGACCTTCAGATGGAGATCAGAGAGGGATTGCTATGACTCAATTTTATGAAAGATGTGATATATTCCTACAGTGAACACTTGAAACTAACAGGAAATTTCTATTCCTTAGAAATGTGAGTCCCTTTGCCATCACCCCCCTTTCTGATAATTTAGCCTCACATTTCCTGTTATTTCAGGCAGCCATCAATGTAATAATGGAAGGCAATAACTACTTCATAAATTAGGACCTTACCTATGGGTCTGTATTTTAAATAAGGAATATGTGAGCTTGCATATTACTTTCTTCGTACCTATCCTATGAATCACTGAGAAGTAAATTTCCAGGGGAATTTATCTATACCCTAAGTCATTCCTTGAACAGTCTAAAGGTAAAAAACTGCTGACTGCATAAAAAATTAGTTGAATAGCAAACAGCCTCCAAAGCAGCAGCATGTTCACAGGCTATTCTTAATCAAGACCAAGGGTAGGTTCACAACTAGGACAAAGACAACTGGGCGTCACAGCTTGTTCAAGCAGCTGTGCAACAAAGGGCCTGTGTGGAGACTGTTTTCACTATTTCACCAATAAATAAAATATTTCCTGTACTGACATAAGAATCCCAGGGTCAACGTCTCAGGTCCTTTTGCAGTGGCCTGTACTTGCTTTATCATGAAACAAAATGCAAATTGAAAATAATAAGCCCAGAACTGGCATAATGTAGGGAAATGAGAATTACATTCTCTGCAGTTAAGACCACATCAGTAATATGTCCGGTTTGGTTTTGCAAAGACATTGTGAATTCCACTGCTTGAAGATGCACAATCAGTACACTTCTAATACAATATTCCTGAATTAAGTTAGTGTATATTTACACATTTTAGATATCTTAGTCCATAACACAAAAGAAGTTAAATGGTTAAACAGTTTGAGGTTGATAGAGCACATCTTTTCCTCTATCACTTTTCTGTTACCTACATTAATGCAAATCCCCGGATGGCTACTTTTCAATTGAACAAGACTACAGAAACATTTCCTTCAAGAATAAAAATCTTTACATAGAGTCACTAAGCTTAGTGGCAATAACAAGACAGAATAACTGGCTGTTTACTTGTCCTTATGTGTTTGGTGAATACTGAATTTTTGAAGGGTCTTAGCAAAGCATCACACATTTGTGTTCATTCAAGTTTCTTTCAAGGAAGAGAAGACACTCTCATCTGCTTACGAGCACACCAATGGACCATGGAGGAACCCATCCATTTGTCATTCAGAACAGAGAATGACAGAGAGGAACTTCCATCAGCTTTCCAACACCCGAAGTCCCAACTAAATATGCCAACTAAATTGTGTGAAAGGAAAATCCTAGCAATTCCCAATGTTGATGTAGTAGCACTGAAATGCTAATCTGGACATTAATTAATGCTAAATTAGTTACAGTGGAATGAAATTACATCAACATGAAAATCAAAGGAGCTAAGTGTAATTTGCCACATAAGATAAATATTTCTACTTTACAAGGGAATAGTAACAAATGATTTTTATGTCAAATTAGTTGATGCCAAATAACATTGAAATTCCCTTGGAAGTGAATATTACATTCACATTATTTTCAATAAAAACCCTAATTGCATTGTATGTTGTTAACATAAGAATAAGATTCCCACAGCCTGTACATGGAAACTCAAAATATCATATACATTGAGGGTAAAGCCATATACCACCACTGTCCAGAAGAAGGGTGAAATAGGAATTTTAAAAGCTCTGCCTATATTTTAGTTGTCAAAGTACCTATCATCCTAAGAGGAGGCTTTCATCTCGCTGAACAATTTATATTAGCTTAAAGCACCTAGAAATATTATTGGGAGTTCCTACTTGCTTTGATTTAAAGAATCTACTGAAATGGGTATTGGGGTAAAACAATCTCTCACTGCTACAATATTTTGACTTCTTCAAGTGGTGATTATTAAAAACATATTCTAGAAAATATCAAAATGAAGAACTGTATTCAAGGGAGACAAGCATTTTGAAATAGTTTATATCCTTAATAGCATATTTATAACCTGCCTCATGGGCAATATCTAGACCTTATGCACTATTTCCTGTTACTACATAAAGAATCCACAACCAGAAATCTACAGCTATGCACACCCTTGCCTGAACACAAGCAGCGTGTTTCCAAAAAGACTTCCCTTGTTCGTATTTGTGCAGCAATTATTCATGAAATTCATTAATAGATTTGATGCAACTTTAGGCTAGAATAGGTCTCCAAGAAACATGGGGTGAATCATCACCTTCAGTTTTCAACTGGCTGTAAGGAACCCAGTCAGAATTCAAGGAGTCAGATTCCACTTACACTTTAGCTTTTCCCACTAACAGTGAGATGTCCAAGACTGTTCCAAGCACAGTTTTATTAGGGTACATAATTCCTCACTCCTCTTTCAAAATTCTGACTTACATACCCATTGACTTCAGTGAGCATGAGTGATTAATGAGCCTTAAGGTTCAGGTGGAAAAACAGAATTACCTGGCAGTGGGGCAATCCATCCATCATCACCATGGATTTCGACTGCTCCAAAGAGTTTAAGGTTTGTTGAGAGGAACTGCACACACTTGAGAACACAACACACAGCCTACAAAAACATCTTCATCCACTTCCGATTCAAGAGGTCTCATTTATTTTGCCATTATACCTTCAAGAATGAAAAACTGATCTCCCCAAGCCCCTCAAAAATAACTTACAATTTAATGATTATGGTCTCTGCTATTTTAATGGAAATTAGAATTACTGAATCCATAACTCAAAAAGCATCACAATATTCCTCATACAGTTTTCTGAATAAGACATACAATTCTAACTTGGTTTTTTCCTTTAGTTTTATTCCACTTAGTAAATGTCTCCTTTCTAGAATCTCCTCTTACCCGGAAATATGAAAGTAAGAGCTTAAAAATAGATGTGATTAGTGAATTCTGTTGAAAGTTTTATCATAATGAACTGAAAAAGCATTCTTGAGTCAGATAAAGTTTATATCAGCCTAGCATATAACTAAATTACATTTGAATGGTACCATTTTTTAGACTAAACCTCACAGGAGGATGTTTTTAAGTCAGTATAGACACTTATCCTACATCCCTTTATTATAAACCAGATACGCTTTTGAAAAGTGTACGCTTTTAGACATGCAAACACATACGTCTCTTTAATCAGCAGGCTTCCTTTACTCAAATATTTAGACTAGAAAGTATTACAGGAAGTACACAATAAGCACAGTTTTCAACAGTTTATGGCACCAAAATGGACCTTTGCAGCTGTCTATAAGAGGAGAGTGGATTGGGCACCTGCAGAATATTTTCAAAGGGAAGTGCAAGCAGTATCAGTTTGCTGTATAATTCTACTGTGCAAGCACGAAGATTGCCACATAAATCACAGATTATCTTTCAATCTCTACATAATTGTGCTTTGAAAATCTACAACCCTCTTTTTACAAACAAAACAAAAGGCCATATTTTTTTCCTTTATTCCCACTACTTCACGTCATTCTGGACCTGCAAAAGAGCTATAAACTGGGATTAACAGGTTGGTTGGACAGGTTTATAGCTGCTTTATATCCTTGCAATAGTAGATATCAAGCAAAACATAGTCAAATTTGAGCCTGAGGCTCTAAACATTATTCCAGATACAGAGCTAACCTTTTAAAAGTGGCACGTATGGCATGTCTGCCTAAGGCTGCAGACAGCTTGAAACAGTCATGTGGCAAGGTATATATTATTTCTTTCATCTCAATGCAGTATTAATTCATAAAACTCATCTGGCTGGATGTTAGCCCAGTTAACTCCTTAAGTGCTGATGGTTTCCTTTTCTGGATTATTTATCTACCAAATACATAACAGTAATGAGGAAAACCTTTGTAGTTTCTAGCTAATTTGAACAGTTAAGCATATGAGGAGGTGCATAAAGTCCTAAAATTCAAGATAAGGTGATAATAAGACAAGACTATCCAACAAGAAAATTCAGAGACAGAATATTTTGTTAAACTCTAATCACACCAGTCTTTAGAGCACCAGAAGTGCCACACAAGAACAACACCCTTCACACCCACTGTGATGTGTAGGTATCCACTTGGAGAAAACAGAAAATCCCTGAAATTTCTATAAATTCACTTTGAGTTAATTCCTTACTGGTGAGGCTGAGTTCAGGCCTATTTGGTGAACCAAGTTCTAACAGACCTTCCTGTCAGAGCAACAGCTCTACACGTGCAGCATTTACAGTTTACCAGTTGTATACAGCAGGATCTTTCTGATTTGTATCAGTGTATTTGCTCTAAGAAACTATAATCCAGTGGGAAATACTGGGAGAAAAATCAGCAAAGATCTTGGTGTCTATGTTCAGATTTACAATTCATAGAAGAGTAAATCATCTCTTCCTTCACACTCTGCAGCTATTCACCAAACATGAGTGCAGAGCTAATGGATGGAGAGATAAGGCTTGGTGGCCCCTACCTTGGAACAAGCACATCCATAAATAATGATGGAAACTGCCATCCTTGGCAGTCTGTTTGCTGTCCAACTAAAGCTGGTATATTAAAACAACTGAGAACTGAAAGTGGAAAGGACTAGAAGCATGTTTTCTCTCTTCACCTACCCAAACAACACTCACCAATATCTCTTTCAGCTCTATTCCTAACCTGAAGTAAAACTGAATTAACAGTAGTATTACTAATATTTTTCATAAAGACGCATTTCTATTAAATTTCTCGTAAATTGCTCAGTTAGTATTCTCTGGGACCAAGCTAAAAGACATTAGTGTCAATAGATTAAAAAAAAATATTTTTGACCATTTAGAATGTTTGATATTTCCATAAAATTCTTGGTTCAATCAAACATGGAGATACTGACTCTGAGCTAAAGTCACTGGGTGCAATGGGAGAGTTTATAAATATCTCCATGCACTTTTGCTTAGGTCCTAAATGCACAAATCAAAAAAAGCCCCAGGTAGCACACTTAGAGCATAAACAAGTTTAACCTAATACTTACATCCTGCACACACACCTGAAAGTTTTAATCAGTAACACTTACCAGAAATGAACTGATATTGGCCTGTCATGATATTTTTTTAAAACTCAAGATGTGTAAACAAGTCTAATAACTTTTTTTGCTGCTTGTATGCATTTCAGACACAGAGTAGGTATTCATTAAATTTACCAACAGAAGGTAAAGCCAACCACCACTCCCTCCCATTTAAGTTCATGTTTTTTGAATAAAAGGTAATTTCAGTCATTTTATGAGAAACAGAGATAGGAATTTATTACTATGAGAGCATACAAAAATGTAAGGACAAATTTTATTTGCTCCTAATTCTTTTCCAAGACAGAGAATTAATAACTGCCTATGAATATGTCATGCAGGTCACTTTTATATGCACAAGAACAGTTTGAAAATATATATCTTCAAGCAAAACAGCTTGGGAGGCTGTATCGGATTTGTCTCAACATTTCCATCTTTTATAAATTAAATATTTAATTTTTTGCATCTTCTCTTTCTTTGCTATTGCTCAAGCTAGAAAGTCATGAAACACTTCAGGCAGTGCATCCAGGCAAATTAGCAAACACAGTGTTTTCAAGCCATGAGCCTGAAAGCACTCATGGCTCCTCTGTATTCATGGCATGATGTTCCAATTCCAAACCCTTAGTTCTCTCAGATGGCCTAAATATGTGGATGACATGAATTTTTCCTATTGTCAAATCAAAACCTGTACTCTGAAAAAATACATGCCTGAATTCTTGTTAGTGCCATTCAAGTCCCTTGCTTTCCTTCTGCACAGAAAAGCACTTGAGAGGATCTTTCCTGCCATCACAGCTGACCTAATGACTACAATATTCACTGTATTACCTTTTTTATCTGCCTTGTTCAATAGCAAAATAAATAATTTATGGTAACTGATCCTACAAGTGAGACTGCTAAGTATAGAGAGATTATTTAAACCTACCTTATTTTAGGACCATCTTTCTCAGTTATTTACATTTCAAAATTGAAGTCCTTGAAAATGGGTTTGGAAATCCTGTGGACTACCCCACATGGATTTAAAAATCCCATTCAACATAAGGCTGAGACAGTATTGGTTTCAAAATCAGGTTTGTTTGAAATCTTTCATGAGTCCATTCTTACTGCTTTCTTCCAATTCAAAGATTTTTCCAACAAAGTACTTCAAATTTTAAGCTGTTTTTTCATCCACCAAATACAACAGAAGTGTAACTAAGTAAATAAAATTAAACAAATGCTAAGAGAAGATCGTAGAAACTCGACCGCAAACTGTGCTAAGTTGATGGCTGTACACTTACCATAATGCACTGAGAGATCTTAAAAGGTGCAAGAGATAGAAAGTTACAGAACAGGTGACTATGAAGGTTGTGTTTCTCTGAAACCAAACACAACTCACCTGTGAAGGAATCTGGGTCTACTGTTTTCAGAGTGTGCCAAACCAACCCTGTTAAAAGCTCCATGCTTGCAGTGCCTTTGTCAGATTAAATGAAAAGATTCTCACACCACCCTGAGACTGATCTGTACTTTGCAGAAAAGGGTTCTAAATGGTATCTGATTCAGCACTCATCCCCACTGAGCAAGGGATTTGGGCACTGCAGAAAGCCAGCCGTGATTAAATCTGGGTTTGCATCACCGATCACATTTAAACAAGGCTTTTACGCACATTTACACAATGCAGAGCTTCTGATATCCTTCCAAAAGAAAAACAGCTAAAACTTTGCAGCTGTAGAACTCATTTAATAAAATATAGCTCCAAGAATGGTTGCCAAATTTCCAGCTAGACTTTCAGGGCAGAATTTGATTGGGTGTTTAAAGAATAAAAATGGTCATGCAGCATCTGTGAGAAAGCATTAGTGCCTCTGAAAATAATTATGCTTGTGTTTCAGCAAAGTACTGAGGATGGGACCCAAAACATGGATCTTTAGATAGCCTAACATATGTTTTAAGAAGATTTTAGATGTCCTAAATCTAAAAGTAAGTCACAAAATCCAAGGACTAACTTCTGTACACACCTAAATTTTGGCAGAAATCCAACTCAGAGATCCAAAGTCCTGTTCTCCCTTACAGAAAATGTTCCTTGGTGATTTAAAACAAACTTCTAGGCACACCATAAAAATAGAGAAAGTCAACCCCTGCCATTTTGTCCCCAGTAAAATGTTGTCTACCCTTGTCATACCTAAAATACATGTATACTGATTTTTTTACAATCTTTAAGCTTTTAATATCCCTCCAGATCTGAAAATTTAATTTTGGAAATGCACAGAGAAACTCAATTCTGGCAAGCTTCATGCAGGATTTCAGTGCCCAGTTTCTCCTTAAGCTGATAAATGTTCACTGACTACTCCTGTTCAGAGTGTAAATAAGTCACACCTACACAGTCACACAAATGCAGCCTTCTTTAAAATTGATTAAAAACCCCAAACAACCAAACTTCTTGTGTAACAGCCTAGGTTTTGCAGTAAACTTTGGAAAGAGTAATCAAAGTGCCTACCTACATTTTGCCCAAGGGTGCTCAGATTCCTGTCTCTCTGGTGAGGACTTTGACCAAATATCTTGGGGTTAATTTAACATGGGAGGCAAAGAAAGGCTTCCTCTGTCCCTCATGCTCAAACTCTGCTAGAAAGGGTATTACAGCAGGTTCAGAAATACATAAAAAATAAGAACGAGAGTGAAAAGGGAGAGGGGATGAAAGCACTGGGGCAACATTTCTGTCAACTTATCCAGCTGCAGCCTAATTAAATTTTAAAAGTGACCTTACTTTAAATTCTCTGACTGAGTAACACCAAAAGGTTTGCCAAGCAGCGCAACAGGCTGCCCGTGGAAAGGACTGAGCCATTGTCCCTGGTGCAATTTAAAAATAGGTGTGGTACTTAGCAACATGGTTTAGGGGCAGACTTGGCAGTGGTAGGGTAACAGTTGGACTGTCTCAAAGGTCTTTTCCAACATAAACAATTCTATGATCCTGGCAGAGAGGACAATTCAAGCTTTTCAGAATTGCTGTTTTTAGGTCTGTGTTACATTGAGACATGATCATAACATCTCTTTAAGGCCAGACTAACAAGGACTCAGCATTAGACTGATGAGGTGATTTTTAAATTCAGGGCATAAAACTTGTCACGATAAATACTTTGGGAGGCTTCTGGAACTCACTGCAAACACCAAGTCATGTCTCATGGTGTGTTCTGTATTTAATGCATGGTAGAAGAATGATGAACACTCAGACAGTGCTCTGAAGTAGTTCATATTTAACAGGAAAACAAAATCCTACCACAAAAAACTAATACTAGTCACAGTGATAAATAATGTGAAAATCTCAGCAGCACTAGTATCACTTACATGAAATGATCCCCAGCTACAGTTCCCAAAGCAATTACCTCCCCAGGCTATAATTAGGTGTGCTATGAGCAGCACAGCATGCTTCTCTCTCTGGAGTGCCCAGCACTGCCTCGTGACAAGAGACAGGATGCCAGTCATGACCATCTCTTATTCTGCAGCATAATTCTTAGAAAATGGATATGGCATCCTCCAGACATGATGTGGGAGGTACCCAGAAATATATAGGCATGAAATAGCCCATAATACAATTTAGTAAATATCATGTGCAATACATTTTACATGATGTAAACAAAACCAAACTAAAAAACAATATAACAAGCAGCGAAAACTCATTTGGTAAACAAGATCCTTCAAAAGGCAGCATATGCTGTCCTCAGAAAGAGCACACCAATTTGAAGCAGATAAGTAAGGACCATTATCAAAGGGATAATAACCATCTCATACTTATGCATGCAGCATAATGAACAGAAAAGCACAATAATGCAGATATGTTAGATTAGCATAATTTTATTCCACTATTCAAATGTCTAAGTTGGAAATGGGTTTTGTTTCAATTACTGCTTTCCTCCATGGGTTTTAAACATTTTATTCAAAACCCAGACTATTTTATTTTGGTTTTAGCCCATTATCTGCTATTACCACCTACCTTGCCTCTCTTTTACCAATGAGTACAGCTTTTCAACTATCCCAAAAATCTTAGGAGTATAATAGACCATTAGTTACATTGTCTAGTAATATCTTCATGACATTTCAGATAGATTTGGTAAAATGTTTCTCCCATTTCTTTATTTAGTTATATATTTAGCTTCTTCCTATGACTAAACATTCTCTCTGTCAGAAATACAGTATTTAAAACCTTGAAATTTTTTTTGCAGAATATTTTACTCCTGTTAGACCTGTGTTCTTTAACAATTTAAATCCATTGAATTAGGCAATTGCATTTAACTTAAAAGTAAGAATCAATAAGTAATTACTGCACATGAAAGTCTAACCTACTGTATACTAAAAACTACCTTATTTAATTCATTTACTTGTATTCAGATTACCAAGTTGTTCCTAAAGGAAAGCAATCATCCAAAGATGAGTAGTTAAATTTTAACTAAAAGAGAAGATAGCAATGCCCTCAGAGAATTTTTCCAAAGGCTAGTCACCAACACCATTACAGACAACAATAACACAGAACCCTTGTATGGCTTTTTGTTTCACTTCAAGTGCTGACAATTGTGGCATTTTCTTGCAGACAGAGTTACAGGGTATTTTTCCTACCTATTACTCTGCTGCTGCAAGAAAAGAAAACAGTGTCTGAAAGGCAAGTCTCACATGAGGCACTCTATCTATCTAGAAAATAATTCCAGAAGCAGCTGTTTGGGCTGTTCAGCTTTTTCTGTACCTTTTCTCAAGCACACCAGAACTGCACACATGGCTTAGTTAAAAGGCTAACTGCTGTCATCTAGAGAAATAAAATTACTTCTGCAGACTCTCACACTCATCTGCTTTCACCGTTAAGGCTGAGTCAATCTCTTTTGGCCATGATGCAACTCTGAGAATTTACTGTTTTAGAACATCAGTGTTTAATTCTGCTAGATCTTCTTGCACCCCAACATTAGCACACAAAGCAGATTTTGATTTTTAGCTTGTTCTGACCCCAAACATAAGAACAACCTTCACAGCTTTTCTAGTTAGTGGTGTTGGGCTCCAGGGAAGGCACTTAAGGCACTGGAATCAGTTGAGAGAAGGGCAGCAGAGCTGGGGACGATTTGGAGCGTGAGTCTGATGAGGAGTGGTTGAGGGACATGTTTGGCCTGCAGAAAAGGAGGCTCAGAGGAGACCTGCAAGGTCTCCACAGCTCCCTGAAATCGGGTTGTGGAAAGAGGAGGGGGGGGTGGTCAGTCTCTTCTCCCAAGTAATGACAGGATGAGAGGAAATGTCCTCAATATGCAGCAGGGACGGTTTAGATGAGATGTGAGGGGTAACTTCTTCCCTGAAAGGGCTGTCGAGTACTGGAACAGGTTGTCCAGGGATGTGTTTGAGTCACCATCCCTGGAGGTGTTTAAAAGACCCGTAGATGTGCTTGGGAACATGATTTAAATTTAGATTTAATGGTGGAGTTGGCAGTGCTGGGTTACGAGTTGGACTCATTGGTCTTGGAGGCCTTTTCCAACCTAAACGATTCTATGATTCTAATTACTGATCATTCAAGCAATTACAAAATCCTGAAAAAACCCCACTGCTTTTGCTTTAAAGAGAAAATAAAAGAGCAGCTATCTGGAAGCAATTTGACTGATTAAATGTCTTCTATATCAGAACAACAAAATTGTACTGACTGTATCTAACGGATAGGTGATACACTATGACACATACTTTATTAGAGCTCAAACAAAACCTGTTTATTGCAGAGCTGCAACTAGGAGACCAGGAGAAACAGGAGTGCAGGAATATTGTAAACACGTGTCTGATAAGATAGGGAGCTCAATCTAACAGGACATAAGAAGAGACAAGAGCCCTCACTCAACCCTTGGGATAGGAATTGGTGCAACTACGTGTGTGTTTATCCTTCCAGAGCAAATGGAAAGCTACCACAGTATATGGAGAATATGGATAACAGAGGCACTAACAAAGAAAAAGTTCCTGAAATTCATTAAATAATAGCCTGTTTCCTTTCAGCAGAAAGGCTATCTGAATAAGATGTTTAAAATTGTTAATATAATACCTTATTAAAATTACTTCCAGTAACACAAAATAGCTTGTCAGGGAATAATAAAACCATTAAACTAATAAACTGAAAAAAAAAACAAACCTACAAATATTCTGATCATATGCTAGCATATTTTCCCATTTTATTATCTTGACTTGCTTCTATAGTAATGCACTCAAAACAGTTTCCTCATAGACAGCAAGAGATAATCATGTCTGCAGTAGTTCTCAAGGCAGTGAGAAAGTAATGGTAATAAGAACAGAAATAGTCATTTAATTACCATGCTAAACTACATTTTCTGAGCTTCTGGTTTTGGTCTCACAACATGCAGTGGCATGGTTTTGTATCAGGTGACTGATCAGTTAGTGACTGGGGATGTTTGGTTTGGCACAGCTTGCAGTTTTTGACATTTCTAGAAAGGCCAAGTCCTTCTCTGTTGTCTATATTTGCTTTTGCTCCATTTCACAGCTTGATTTGCTGGTAGATTTTTACCTAGCATCAATGAATTTATATCCTTTAGCACAAAACCAGTCCTTCCCTAGAAGGTCTGATGCAGTAACATTAGAACACTGAAATACAGAAAGGATACACCACTGCTCAGTGTGGTATTGACTTGTTAATATATTGTGACTTGCTTAATGAAGCTTTTATTTTATTAAACCAAGAAATTAGGATTGCTCAAGACTAATCAGTTGAAACTCAAAATGTCAAACAGCCTCCTATTTGTATGTTTATGTGTATATAAAGCTATTGGTTCAATTCTCTGATTTCTAGGAATTTTATGCAATTAAATAATCCACAACAATGTGGAATACAGTTTAGTGATACTTAATCAAAACACTTAAGGATCTTATCAAGGTTAAATCCAAATAATTGACTGTATTTTTGCTTATCATGTTATAGATTTCTCACTATTTGAAGATGGTTTGCAATGCAGCTCTGCAGCAAAAAGCTAAAGCCACAAGGGAACATCTTATTTCTTCACCACTTTTAATCAGTGCTTGGTTATATACAATGAATTCCTGGACTCTGTCATAACCATTAGTAATTCTGCCATTAATTTAACAGCATAGAATTTCATTAATTGCACACACTCCTCCCAGGTACCAACACTTTTACTTTCTTGGCAAACCTCAAAGTCAGAGGAATCGAGAAACTAAACCTATCCCTAACAATAAGGATTACTAATATGAACACTCATCCTGAAGTCAGTTGACTTACACATGAATTCATAAACATTGGCTTTCACGTGGAAAAGATGTTGATAAAAATCTGTTTTGGTTAAGAAAAATTAAGGTCTAAATCAGTAATATTTTTTCCCAGGAGTATTTGATTCAGTTGCTTGAAGTCAGGTTCAATAATTCACCCTTCTAAGAGCAAATGTTGAAAACCTTTTCCTACTCTGACAAGTCATCCTATGGGAATGCATGGCAGTACTTTGTCTCAGCAAGTAGGAAAACTTCCAAGTCTGGATCTAAGGCCTGATATTACTGAAGACTTTGGAAAAAGCTCCTGGCCTGTCTTTCTACTCTGAACCAACTCCAGTCAGTACCTCAACAGTGTCAAAATCATTCAGCAAAAATGCACCAGTGTTAGAAGACAGAATCTAACCAGATATGCTATGGCTACAGGTATTAGAATAGACTGCAAGGGAGAAATAATCCTCTAATGCCATTTACTGTTTCTATTATCCAGCACTCATTCAGACTTGTAAAAGCACTTCTAAATTACCTTTGACAGAAAATAGATTCTTCCAAAGCTCTGTTTACTCATATGGCTCTACATTAGTAATCAGCAAGGAAAACAAGAGCACGAGATGCTTTTGAAGTTATTAAATATACACCACTATATTGGATACAGGTGTTCAGTATCCAATATACTGAGATGAGAAAAGTGTGCACCTTTTACATGATAAGTGAAAATAGATCACTTACAGTTTGCATTAAAAAAACGCTTGTCATTTGGCATAGCATGGGTATCTGGCTGTTTAACTGGGAGGGAATCCCAGAAATAGTTGTTATAAATATTACCATAGCTCCATTGAGCTCAGTGGCTCCAAATTAATTAAATTGGGCTGAGATTATGACACGGGGTATTTTATTATATTTCTAAAGTTCAGAGAAGTAAAATAGAAGCTAAAATCTTGCTTGGAAAGCAAGAAAAAACATTATTTAAGTGCTTTGAAAAATAATTTGCTAGATCTCTCTAATCTCAGGTCTAAATCTTTCCTTTTCTAGCAGACATAGGGTCTTGTGACATGAAATGCTTTAAACCCAGTGACACATCACATACCCTAAATTCCCCCTCAGAATTGTACAAGAGATTCTTGGTTGTCACTCATCTCCTTCACATGATCTGTGGATGGCCATGGCACACCTGGCTTAATTACCATCACCTTTTCACTGCAGAAGATTAATTCAGTCTCTTGTAACCGTAATATTCACTGTAAATTCCTTGCTCTTGCAAATCTAAAATACGTTTATAAAATGTTTGTAGATGTCTCTGCTTCTGCTGCTTTAATGACGCAAATGTACATGTTCATATGAAAATATACTTTTCATATTAAAAAATGACATTTTTGTTGACCAGATCATGCTGAGTTCAGAGATCTTTGAACTTTTCAATTCATCACAGTGACCCCTATAAGATATTCCTATTAACAGTTTTTTTAGCAGATAAATTAACTTACTTTATTCTTATGTTTCCACAAATAACTAAGTTTTCAGTCATCAAAACTTTCTTGAAAGCTTTGTGTTGTTTTATTTTTTTCTCTGCAATTATTTAACCACTTCTTTTCAAAGCTGGACAGTTCTTTATCTTTAGATTAACTGACAGTTTAGTTGCAACATAGAAAACTCATGTGAAAGTCCACTGATAAATTGTTGAGATTCATATTGCCTCTATTCTAGTTTCCAATATATTTTTATTATAAACTAGGAGCATTCATTCTTGTTTCAGCAGATCTCGGGACAGTTCGTACAAGGCCATATTTAATTATGCATGACCTCCTTGATTTAAAAACCCTGATAAGGAAAATCGTTTGTGTTGATGTATTGCAAGATGCACCCACAAGTTAAGAATGAGAGCACCTTAGCAGTGGTTTCTAAACACTTCGGAAATTTGTTATTGCTCCTCCTGAGAATTTAGTTGTTTCTCCTTGTGCACCGCCCACAGTGAATCAACAACCTTCCCCTAAACCTGCTGAGTGAACCATGGCATAAAAACGTAAGATGAATAATAACCTTATGCAAACCCCGCATCAGAAAGGTATATAATTCACTCAAATTTAAAAAGAAAAAAAAAAAATTAGCTTAGGAGCTTAGCAAAGCTAAGCTGTTTATTCACCAAATTAAAAACCAAACAAATAAACAAAACCCCAACAAGAAAACCCCAGTAATTTCTTTGTTTCAAATCCAGATTACTCATAGATCAATTAGTTCTATTTCAAGTGAAAACCAAGCCCTGAAAAATATGCATAATAATAACAATGACAGATTTAAGAAACACTATGTAGACAACTCTTGAAACAAAGGCCAATTTTAAGTGACCTGGATAACTAACTAGAAATAACTTTTTCCTTTGAACAGCAAAAATTCTTTAGGCACTATGGTCCTAAATTAGTACTTTATTTAGGTATTTTAAGATAGATTGCAATGGTCTTGGGCAAAAAAATGCATGTATAGTCTACTCACATATCTTTGTTTTTACAGTACCGTCTTCTGCTGTGCTTATCACTACCATGAAAGTACCTAATCATTACCAGAGGAAGTTGAAGTGAAGTAAAAATGGATCTTGCCACAGAAATTATTATTAGAGATTTTAAGGAGCTGGAGGAAATATATATGCCTGCACAAATCAGTGAAAAGTCAGTATTTCTTTCTGTAATACAGAGACATTACAAATGCTTCCTAAAGAAGAAATATCCCATTTCTGTAGAACGGTGCTTCCCTCCTGAGACTGAAATATTTTCAGCCTTAAAATGCTGTTTTCCTTATCTACTTCTGACTAATTAACATTGAGAGCTTTGGCTTTGTAGGGTATTTGCCTTGCATGTTGTTAAATTGGTCAAGTAATAAGATATGACAATGCAAGTCAGGTAGTTATGAGGTAATCATTTTGCCTCTCCGAGAAAATGGCTGAGAAGGAGATAAAGCCAAGTGTCCTTCATGCTAATGGGTGTAATTACTTGCTAGTACCTATTCCCTGTAGAATTTCATATTCTTTTAAGGAAGCCTGTGGTGCATGGGAGACCCACTGACGTGCACAGTAACTGCTGAGGTGCACGCACACACGGCTCTGTGTGTGCACTGCACCCACACAGGTTTCTCAGTGCCCATTTGCACCTGATCCTATTACTGATCCTTACAAGGGACCTGACCGCTGAACAGCCTGGGAGCTCTTAGGTAAAGCACAGAAACAAAAGCCTCCATATAAAGGTCACTTTCTGAAAATCCGAGCATCTCAAAAAACTGTTGAACCAAATCAATCAAAAATCCTCAGAGTTGTTTTCCTCATTTCCTAATTAATGTTGAAGGCACAAACTGATATACAGATCTGCAGAACATGTGTGAACTGCTGACTTCTGTAAATAACTAAATACAAAGGAAAAAAAAAACTGTGAAAACATCTTGAAACTTAAGTGTCTTTAAGTCTTGGAGTCAATTATTAAAATACTGAGGTTTCAGATTTAAATGAGAAAATTCTTTTTAATGAAAAAACCAGATATTGTTAATGATTTATTTACAGATGGATCTCAGAAACCACCGGGTTTAAAAATAAAATTTAAAAGTATTTTATGCAGATTTTGTTCAGAGCATTCCTTGAAGCCTTCTGAGTCGCCCTCTGAAAAAGTTTTTTCACAAAATTGGTGGAAAGATCAAAATAAAAGAAAAGGGGTTTAGGGCTAGGCACTAAAATAATCTCTGCAAACAGTTAAGAGCTCTGAATTCTTAACTGTGGAACAAAAACCACACCCCTCTATGTTTCACCCAGGGAGCTGTACTAATAGCCTGAGTTTTCTATTTTGAAATGATCAGGCTGATTGGTTTTTTAGACATCAGTAGCTTGACCAAAAATATATTCTCAAAGTATATTGTGATTTACTTGCTCCTGGGATTAAATACCTTGTCCTTCTAGCCTTCTACTGAAATTCTCTTCCCTATAAAATTCAATTCAGCCACTCTTGTTAGTTATTATGGAATACCTTTATTTTCAGAAATTAACATCAATGACCTTCTGATTTGTTGGGCAATGGCCTCTCATTGAACCATCTCTTGCAAAACTGAACCCAAATTCTGCTCAGGTTTTAGGTGATGATTAGAAGAAGGAATTTATGAGCAAATACTTATCATAAATACCATACTCAGCACTTGAAGTAACAAAGTATAAACAATCCCCTGCATCATATTCAGCATAGGAATCTATTTCTTTCATATTTTTAAAGTTCTGCTTAAAATTAATCATCCATTAGGATCATGTACTCCTTCATGGACTACCCATTTTTTGTGAATTAAGAAGAAGAAATTTCCAAAGGAATGAACAGCTGCAGCTCCAAAGCTTTATTTGCTTTGCATTTGCAGAAAAGAATCATGGCTCATGCTGAACTCCTATTCTAAATTACAGTTCTGTGGGGCTTTAAAAGCCTTTGGGAGCTCTCTGCTCTCTCTTGGTCCACATGTCTAAAACAAAACAGTATAAACCAAATAGAGCTATGATTTCAATATTTCCATTTTCTCCAGACTTGAAACAGTTTGTTTTGCAGTTGTTTGCTTTTTGCTGTCAACTAGTTTGTATCCAGAGGAAGATAAATACTGAGAGCAAGAGAAATGAGGAAGACAATGCAAGTGTACAAAATAAGTTGTTTTAAAACAATGTAGAGTGAGATTTGATTATAAAACATGCATATAATTTTTCATATCTATTTCTAAGAGTTTTAGGATTCAGTTTACTTCTTATATTAAAACATTTAGTTTAGTAATAACTGAGTGCTCATTTTTATTAATGTAGGTTTTTAGGCACATGCATCACCAGTCTGTTTAAACATTAATCTGCAACAGATAAATCTTTTTATGTTTTCTTAGTTATAATACTGTGCCAAAATAGCACATGTAACTTGACTAATGAAAATGAGGACATTTTGCAGAATATATCAATTTTACCCTCATAAAACATTTCTTAGCACTTATCTACATTTATTCACTGCAGTTTTCTTTTAAAAGGATAATTCAATGTAACTAAAACAGCAGTGATCATATCACATTATGGCTGTGACAGTCTAACCTATCAATTACACAAAAGGCAATATAAGACTCCAGAAATACACTTCCAACACCAGGAAGTTCCAAACTTTATCTCCCTCATCTCTTTTTCTAAACATATTTAATTTTGTAGCAACACAGTTGTCTTGGGCAGTCAAGTAAAGAAATGCAGCAGATTTACTACTGGCTCTGCACTCGAACATTTCAACCCCATGCATTTTACCCTAAGGTGGGTAACTACCATGCATAATCCTAAAGTATTAACTCCTCTACTGCTCTATTCTGGGAACCCCATCTTTATGAACAGTACATCTACCGCAGATATGTAAAGCACCCCACTCTGACCCACATGTTCACAGTTTTCAGAATGTTAACCCATTTATTCCTTTAATTTAAGTGAACTTGTAAAGGGATTTTGTATTTAGAATTTTTCAGGGGTAAGGGGTTTTGTGTTATTGTTTTGTTGGGGTTTTTTTTTTAATATGTTATAAGTTTCCACATTTTGAACTTTAAAACCACTTGTATACAATACTCTTAACTCTTTAATTATTAAATTTTAAATATCCACCATACTGTTAGATACATGTATCTATAAATATATCTCTATTGTGCCCAATAAGCCTACATCAATGACTTACATCAAACCAGTATTTACATACTCAAACTGTGTATCACAAGCCCTTTTTCCTTCTACCATACCCACTGTCAGGAGAAAATCTGTACAGTTGCTCCTGCATAACAGTTTCCTGAATTTTGGCGTAAGTTTAGTGTCTCACACACATAATCACAGAGTAGCAATAGGTTGAGAAAACAGCTTACATATTCCTTATCAGCTGCAGTTTTACCTAGTCAAATATTTAGGGAAAGAATTTAGCAGGAATAAAACTGCAGTAAGACAGAGAGAGTTTAGCACTAAATTGCAAGCCCAGATTACTGGATTTAGACAAAAAATGCAGTTGTGTAGGACAGAGGATAAGTGAAAGCAGGAAAGGACTTATCCCTACCACTTCCCGTAGCCCACTCAGGATGCACTGTGCCATCACATTCATTTTTTCCCCTCTCAGTCCAGGCATCTGACCCATCTCTGCTTTCCTTGCCTTTAGATTATTATGTACAACCCACTGGAATGAGCCAAGTCTCACTGTACCACCAGGTACGAGTCCTCCACATACAGTGTCTCTCCACTTTGGGGCTCATGCGAGGTTAAATTCTTTCAGTGGCATACAATTAACTGTAAATAATTGAGACTCTTTGCCTTGCATAAGAAGAGTTATATGGAAAAAGCACAAGTTCACTAAGTTAGCAGGAGCCTCAATTTACTTTTGATTTATTTTTAGTGTTTACGCCATGCTTAATAGATTGTTGTTGGGGAGAGAGACAGTAAAAATTCCTTCTGGTAAACAATTTAGTTTAAGAATTAAAATTAGAGATAAATAATGATCCAATTTTATTGAGACTGAATGCATCTGAGAAGAATGCAAATTGAAGCATCTTGATGGCAAATTAAGTTGTTTCATTATCTTTCATAAATTGCTTTGGGAGGATTCACTCTTGGCTAATGAGTATAAAACTGAAGACCAAATTACTTTTTTTTCTTCCCTGGGAGTTTCTGTCTTTGAGGTCAAAGGGAGTCTCTCAAAATAACTCTAACAGAGCCTGGGCCCTTGACAGTTACTAGAAGCAGCCATTGTTCTCATGCTAGTGGCACAAAAAATATGTCAAAACCCAGCAAAAATCGAACCACTTCTAATCCATTTCATGGTCACTTCAATTAGTGTCCTTTCTCTCAGAGGTCTTCAGAAAGCATGAGGTCTATTGCTTGCAAAACAATATACACTCACCATGCTATCGAAAGTTCAAATGAATATATACACAAAGAAAAACTGTACCAAAAGAAAAAAATCAGAATCAGTCAAGTTGAAGAGACTTTTGAAGGTCATCTGGTCCATTATCCTGCTCTTCTCATCACTTTTCATAGGAAAAATGCAAACAGCATATCATTATATTGAAAATGTATCTTTAGAAATATATACAACAAGCAACTTCAGAGTCAAATCAAGTATTTGTGCAACGGTAAGTGCTGTATTGAGGCCATTACTGTATTATCATTGTCATTATTAACCATGGTCATGTGGGAGCAGCCAGTGATTTCTGTCCCATCAAAAGCACACAAACTATAGTCCACATCAAAGTTCCTCCCCTCCAGCCCAGTTTAACCCAGCATACCTCTGACCCACAGTAATGGGGGCCAGCCACTCCTGACCCAGCTGAATCCCTGGGTCGTGGCTGGTGCCCAGGGCTGCCCATGGCATTTCTGTTACTGGCTCAGATGTGTCAGGAGTGTGGGTTTGGATGGTGTGGCTTAGGTGGGGGGCACACGCCCATGGTCTTGTCGGTCACATCAGCTCCTGGACAGTTTCATATTTTATGCCTTTCTACACCATCTACCAGGTGTGTCACAAAGGATGAGAAGTTGTTACAAGTTCACCTGTTTCTCTTTGCCTCAATAACCTAAAATATTTTAGCAGGATTTCTGTGGGCCGCAGCTTTTACGCAAGCCTCCGCTGTAACCATGACCTGTCCTTTGCTTGTCTTCCTAGCTCAGTAAAGAGCTGGAGAGGTGCAGACTCTCCTTGCTCAGAGCAGGGCAGGCAGCACCTCATGACTGCACCCTAAAAGATGGTCTCCTCTCCTGCCTTTAGAAATACGGTTTTGTCAAATGAAGGTCTACCTGCGAGTCTGTTCTGAATGTTATGAACCTTAAGATCCCCCCTGGTGTATGGATTTGGGGGAAGCAGCAGTATTTTCTGTGAGTGCCTGCCACAGTTAGACACAATTGTGCAGCCAATGAAGGTAAGGAGCTGCAGCTATTGGGAAGAATAGGGCTGCCCACAGGCCGCCTGTAAGCAGCACCCATCTGAACAAGGTGGGATGGACTGACAGCCACCATTTAATGCTCAGCTGGAAAAGCCAACTGGCTCTTCTGGCACTGCAGACAAAATTGGTTTTGGCCCACAGAAAAGCCTAAATGAACTCCAGAATGCACCATGGGGATGAGATCCTCATTTCACTGCTTGCTTCCCTTGTCATGGAGGACTCGGCCCCTCTCTTCCCTCAGGTATTAATCTGACAGTCCCACTGTCAGAGACTGATGTCGCCAGAGTCACAGTGCAGCATCAGACTCCTGACACCTTACTTCTTTGGGACTGTTCAGAAGCTCTAGAGAACTTTCCAACTTCATGTGAAGTAGCAGAACAAAAACTTCAGGTGTAGCATCTCCACATGCATTGGTCCAGTGCCTCCATATGTAAAATAATTTTTTTTCAGATTCAAAGAGGCTGTTTTTAAATAAGACACAGAATATTGAAGTATTTCCAGAATACGTTTTTCTAAACCATTCTATGGATACAGGGGAGTCACAGCAGCTTATTTCTGATCTCACAGTTTGCCAGTTTCCATAATTGCAATCTCACAGACTTAGGTTTTCATTTTAGCAGTTCCACTCAAGTGGTCCTCATTACAATTTGTATCCTAACCCCACGATGCTGCCAAAATTTTGTGTGTTTGGAACAGTGACATAACCTGTTCTGGAATCCACAATACTTTCATTTTACGGTGCCAAATTCCATACTGGATTCCATTTTGTAGCTTTCTGTAGATGTATACTTTGGAAAGAGTGTAACACTGGGCTTGCAAGGCTGTATAAGGTAACATATGAAGTACTAATCGCAGAACCCCATATCTCGCTCAGATTTTCTATTTTTCTACTTTGGTTAAAGAAGCAGTAATTCCTAAGAATCAACAAGTTGATACACTTTGAACAGCCACCAGTGGATAATAACCTGACTCACAATGCATAAATTTGATGTGGAAAAAACAATTTGAGCAACTATCCTGCTTGTTTTGAAACACATTTGTTAGTTTATTATTATTTGATTCTGCCCTCAAAAAAAACCCCACAGAAGTTGCTGCTGGAAGTTGTGTTATGCAAAGAAAACAAAACAAGACAACTATCCATATTGCTTATAAGTTCTAATGACACAATATTTCTCATTCTTGAAATCCCCACGTGGTAGAAAAAGTAAATGGAACCTGCGCCAGCCTTAACAGAAGAGTTTTAAAAATCTATACAATAAACAACCTTAACATTTCTGACATATTCAGTGATATCAAAACATGTTACACAAAGTGTACTTTGGCCACTGCATTCCACACAGAAGCCTGGCTAAATAGACTGGTTGGCACAATGAGGACAACAGATTAAGTAAAATACCATTTTATAAGCTCATATGTGGGGGCCAGTAAGTTTTTATCCCTTATCTTCAAGTGCAGCCAGCACTGCCTTAGATCTCGTATTGATAAATGAATGGTTTACATGACTGGCCTGCACAATTCCCTTTGTGAATGCCAGGAACAGCTCCTTGTGCAATTCATGCAGGGCCCATTCTGAAACTCTCACACTCTTCGCAGAGGCTACCGCAGCAAGCACCTCAGCCTGGCACAGGGTTAGAAACAGCCTGGACTTGCTCACCTCCACACCCTCACTTACTGCAGGAGCAGATCCTTCCAGCCCACCCCACACTGTGCAAGGGGTAGGGTCTGTTTCTTACTTGTATTAAAGCAGATTAAATGACAAAAAAACATCAGCCCAATACTGAGCATTTCCTTGACTAATTCTGCTTTCCTGTGACCTTATTGGCTCCATAGGAAAAGCACATTTACACCCAAAAGGTATCAGTGCTAGAGCTCATATGTGTTTAAATCTTTAGAAGGAGCAGGAAATTCACTACCATTAGAGCCAAGTTGAATTGCCACACCTTAAACCCCTAATTCTTTTATTCAAATCAAGCCTTACAAAATAATATGTTCCTATAATTTCTGACTTTTGAATCCTCACTGTAGACTGCTTTAAAATAGTAATAGAAAATGTGAGTTACAAACAAATAATTTACCTATCAGAGATCAATCATTCTGCATGGATTTTTGATGCTTATATAATTTAATAATTAAATATAATTCAATACTATTTGACTGGCATTTTTCAAATCTGAAGAGCTCAAGGAACAAGACAGTCTATTTATACCAAGTACATAGCACAACTACACAGCAATTAATCAAAAGCTCTTTCAAATTATTCTCACTCATCCTTCACATCCAGAATAGAAATCAACACCAGGAAATACTTACAATAAAGTAGTTTTGAAATCAAGATAATTACAGAAATTTCTGACATCTTCAGAAAATAAGCAAGAGCAGAGTTTACCAGATAAAATCTCTGTCATGTGAGGTTCATTATCAATAAACTGAAGAGTTTTGCCTCCTCCAAACATTCAACAAAAATCCTTCTAAATAATCACTGCGACAAAGTTAATAGGTATCATAGGGCTTTATAAAATGTACAGGTTTTTTACACTATGCTGCATATAAAACACCTTAATTTTTTTTCCTGCATTCTTCATTCGTGACTTTTAATTGAATGGAACATCAGAAGTTTAAAATTACTCCACTATAATTTGAAAGAGGATGTAGTTCTGCACTGCAGTATTAAAATTCAGATCTGCATTACTTCTCATTCTCCTCAGTTAAGATTTTTCCCAAAATACTCCCTCTCTGCAAATGCCAGAGGAAAATAATCAATCTTTAATACAGAAAGATACAAACTCTCTATTGATTTGTTGAAGTCTAATCTGATATCTAAATGTAAATTATTCACTTCGGTAGCTTTGTTTTTAAGCCATTAATTAAAAGTGTGACATATAATAAGCTATTAGCTTTGTTTCTTACTGTTTTCCGCTGTTCCTGTATCTGTTGTGCTGTAAAGAACTACTCAAACCATATAGTTTTAGAAGCCCATAGCTGCTAATTTTCTCTATTGATCAAAAAAGGCCAAAAGCTTCTAATAGAGGATAAAAAGATAAGGATATGGTTCTAAAAATATGAACAAGACCCCGCATTAACAAGATTTTACCATCAAGTAATTGTGGGGGAGGGAGGTGAGGGAATGGGACTTTCACTGGGAGGAAGTTCACCCCAGTGAAAGGAAAAGCAGCCAGGTGTCTGCTGAGGGGTTGTGTCCTTCATCTTCCAGGATCAACTGCCTGCTTGTGCTGCTGGGCCCAAAGGGACACAAGGAACGGAGCAACACCGACGGCAACCCTTAGAAATGTGCAGGGGCAGGGCGAGATGCAAATAAAGCTCTCATTCCCAGGTCATTCATCCAGACGGGCCAAGGATCACCAGAATCCACAGCTACCCAAAAGTCAGCTCCAGCAATGAATCTGTGCCAAGAACACAGGTTATTCAGCACTGCTTTTGACAAGGAGCTCCTATAAATTTTGCATGTGATTGCTTCATCCAGCACAAATGGTGAAGTCCTGGTAGAGCACTGAAGCACCCTTTTAAGGCTGCTATGAAAGCTGCTTTTGTGATACATTTACAGACTGAGAGTGTCTGGCCAGGGACACATCCCGCACTGAACCTGAGCCCTTCACTGAAGGAACACCCCCCACAGGTCTGGTTAGAACCATGCCACGGATTCAGCTGGGGCTGTCTCTAACACAAAACCCAGCAATTTCTCCAAGGGTAAAAGTGGGACTTCCAGCTCAGGGAACCAATATTGCAATCTTTGTCACACCCAAGGGTTTATGAAGATATATGATAGGAAGCCTGAGGGATTCAGTTTAGTGGAGCAAATTTTCAAAGGTACTGGTCTAGATAGATGACTTACAGTAAGAACCCCTCATCTAGAGCCAAGCAGTAAATCCAGTAAATACTTTCATAGTCTAAGCAGAAAAAAACCACAGAAAACAGCAAGCTTCCACCATAAATGGGGGAGTAAAAATCAATTCAGTGAACTCTCATTCAGTCATCTGGTGAACAATGCCCAAATTCACAAAAAATTACAAAGCGTCAGGTCTCTTGCAGGAAGCATGATAGCTATGGCATAGATACCTTTATAAAACATTAAATAAGAATTCTTGTTTAAAAATCCATTTATTGCAATTTATATGTACATAACTTTGTAATCCCCTGCTCTCCTATGGCATTTTCATACCTCAAAGAATGAATAAATAATTAAAATAATCCTTTAATAATAATTTTCTCCTACTGGGTTGCAGTCCCAGCTGCTGGGAATCACAACATGGCAGGATCCATATTAGTTTATTATTTCATCCTCTGGGAGAAAATCTAGCTTTCTGCAGAGAAGTTGCACAAGGTCGGGGTGTGATTTCCATTTGTCCAAATGTTTTGGTTGAACTGTAACTCTGCAAGCACCACAGTTTACTCTGCCAATGGTGTGACAGTGACAGTTTTAACGACTGCACAGAAGACTTGCATGCAAGAACAAAGGCAAGCCAGCAAAATGTCAAAGGATGTGAAAAGAAACAAGTTGGGCAGCTTGGAAAGCTCTCATTATGAATTTGAGCTGTGCTTGGCTCAAACACATTTGGCACCAGCATCAGCACTCTGTTAGTCTTTATGCTTCTGAAATATTCACAAGTGCTACAAGGACCAAAGTAGTTTATTTCCAATTTGCCAGTTTTTCTAAGCTAATTAAATATCTATGAAAGCAATTTGTGCTTACTGGAATCCAGCTTTTCATTTTTATAAGGCTAAAATGACTAGGATTCAAATGGTAATTCATATTGCTTTGTTCATCTATATACATCAAATAAACACCTTTTTTCTCCACCTAAATAATCTCTAAAAACAAACAATTCAATTAACTTGGTTAAGAAATCTGTGCAGTGACATCCCAAGAGCTGAAGTGCAAGGTCACGCATACACAGTAGTCTCATGACAATTAAAAAAAAAGGTAAATTTTTATGTCTGTAGTGTCTCACCACAGAATAGGATGTAGCCCAGCCATCACATATTAGATAAGAATAGAGGTGCACACCAGAGGATTTCCATGAGACAAACAGACCATGTTCTGTCTAAGCAGAACACAAACTGTTTTAAACAGCAGCTGGCTTTCAGGTTGCTGCTCAAGGACTACACTAGAGTTGAGTTTTAGTGAGCCCAGGACTAAGGCTGATCTTCTCATTTTTATTGTTTAGCTGGAGGGTTCCAGTTCCACCTTCATTATAATGAGCAATATCTTATTTCCTATGTAGAACCACTGAACTGGGAGCCAAGCCCTTGGAGTAAAGAAAGTATTCAAGTGCTGGTGAGGTGACAAATGTGTGATTTCAGAGCACAGCTGCACACAGCATCAGCTGTCTCCCTTCTTAGCACTGATGACATTATGGAAGGTACAAACCTTAGTCTCATGAATATTCAGGAAGGCAGGTGCAGCATTCAGATCAGCTGCTTGGTCAAAGAACAGTTTCAGCCTTTTGTTCCACCTAAAAAGTCACTGAAAATTACAGTTTTCATCATACTTTTTTTCCCCCTCCAAACACAGTCATGGGACTTCCAAAAACAAAAAACAAAACCACAAACCAACCTGTGCTGCAGTTCAGAAGTTATAGTTTCAATGGCTAATGCAAAAGCTATAAACTCTTTCAAACTCCTTAAACTTATCCCTTCTCAGTAAAATCATAATAAGCTCTTCTAATTTACAGCCTCTTCCTTTGTTATTAAATAGAATCCAGGGTGGTAAATCTTAGGATTTTGGAAGAAAAGTCTTCTAAATTAAATGAGAATTGAGTCAAAGTGATGAATATATAAAAATTTTGATCTGTTCTTCGTATCTGCCACAGCCACCTCTGATTCCCTCAATAGCCACATTTAGCATTTTTTCTCAAGTTTCCACAAAACAAATACAGATCTCCACAAATGCTAAATAAGGAAACCAACTGCTAAAGAAGCTAATATAAGCCAAGAATTCTGCAGTCCAGAGAGTCAGAGAGATGAGATGAGTTTCAGCTTCCTAATGGAGCCTTACTCCAGCTGACACCAAAAAGGTGTGACATAGGCTTGCCAGAAATCCAGAAGAGATCTAAGCAGAAGATACAGTCCCAGAGAAGCAGCATCCTCAGTGAGATGTTCTTTGACATGAGTCAATTTGCAGTTCAATATTCCTGTGATACAAGGGACAGAAAGAATTTCACAGAGCCTTTGCCAAGGCACAGGAGCTGGCAAGCTGCGCAAAGCTCATCATGATGGTCTATTATCAGTTCAATAAAATTATTTATTACTGGGACCTATGACCTCAAAGGCTTTTTATGGGAGTGTTCATTTGCCCTCCATAGTCAGCACAAGAAACTGAAGTCAAATGTGCCACACATATAAATCAATAGCAGACAAATTGATTCTCAGGGAGGGACATGTCCAGCTTTTTACTCTGTCCATGTCACTGGCATTTTAAATGGGCTTTTTCTGTAGGAATGCTGCAAAGTTAAAGCCTAGGCATCACTGCTTCCCTAGGTGATGCCACTAAGGAACACGCACTGAGGAGCTTCCCTGGTCCTGCATGCTTCTTCTTGAAACCCTTGATGAGGGTTTTCTACATTGTCCCTCCATTCCAGTCTAAACAAAAAATATCATTAACTTGGGTATTGAGAGCATCTCAGCAGCCTCTGAGCTCAGACAAGCTTTCAGAACACAGTGCTGCCTGTGGGACACAAAGCTCCTTTTGTATTGTCAAAGTAAAAGGTTATCTGCAATGAGCCAGAGATAACTCCTTGGAAAAGAATGCTTTCCTTCCAATAACCCCTCCCCATGAGAGCTATTTCTCTTCACTTCCTTTAACACTTTGCACAGTTTAATCTATTTGTTTCCCCTTATTACAATATTACAGTCATTGCTGAAACTGTGCTGGCCCCATTTTGCAGCAGTGATGCAAAAGAGAATCTACAGTAGAGCTTTTGAAAATTAAAAAAAAAAGTTTTTTCTGGAATAAAAATGACATTATAAATAAAGAAAAGAATAATACATCCTAAAGGTCTCAGTTCAAATAAAACTTTACTGAGGCTATTGATCATGAAAGCTTGGACTTCGCCACTATATGACTTCCAGGAAACCTGACTGAATTTTGTCACTTCCATCCCCTTCTACATCCTAACTGCCAAGTTTTGCAATAAAAACCCTAGAGAAACCTCACTTTTCTCTCTGTCATTCCTCATCAGATGTAGGTTATAACCAATGTACTTGAGGCTTTGAAAAAAATTAAATATGTCTCACCTTTAGTAGACTTCAGTCCTGGACTACTCTGGCAGGCTTCTGTTCCGCTGTTTGTGTCCAGTTTCTTCATAAAGTCTTCACTGCTTAAATCTGTGCCCAGCACACACCTCAAGTGAGTGGCTGTTTCCTGGAGAGAGCATCCACCCGAGCCATACTTCTCCACACCTGTTAAAATTAATGGTACTCTTATAAAAAGGGAAACCCAAACAAACAGAAACACCACACCACAAAAAACCCACTCACACAGTGGAACAACTGGTAATTTCGTTCCCAAAAAATCCCCAAACCAATCAAAGTGCTTTGGGTTTTTTTTGTTAATCAAGGAGAAATCTGCGTGTACCGTCTATGTCCTTTAAGCTGGGTAAGTGGATATTGCCTAAATGGGTGGCTTGACTGGAAAAACATTTGATCTTTAACTGACATACCCTGTAGTTTTGCCCAGCTTGTAGTTAAAATGTAAAAGCAACATGACAAAACACAAGAAAGGAGCATTATGTTTTAGTTTCTGTTAAAAATGTAATTATTTTATGTACAACACTTAAGACCAGATACGGCAGCAAAATGAAATTTGAATCCCATCTGGGAGTGTGTGTTTATTACTCATAACTTACTGCCTGCTAACAAAGATGTCTTTATATCAGATCAAAATTCCAGGGTTTTTTTTAAAGTCTCTAAATACCTTGAACTGGACATTTTTAAAAATGCTGAGGTTAGAAAGACCAAAAATATACCTGGAGTTTTTTTTCTTTTTATTACAGAAATTAGGGTTTTCAAAGTCAACACTAATATTCCAAAATATTGAAAATTAATGAATATTAAGGATTAAAGACATTTATTGTCACAGCACATGTCACAGTTGAGACAACCACCAGCACACAGAATATCATCACATAATTTCAGAAAGCTTCAACCCATACACAGTAGCACCATACCACTTCAGAAGGCTGCAGGCATGCACCCTTCTTGTTCTTTAGCCCAACCTTTTATCCCCTGATGTTCACACGTTGCACCTGTGTGCCCTCTGTTCCCTTTGGTGGTTGCTGGGTGCACCTGGGCACTCCATGGCTCATTGCTGTCAGTGCTGCTCACCTGCTTCTCACAGCTGTGCCCACTGGGGATGAGGCTGGGCTGCAGCCCCACTCCCAATCACCACAAACTCAGTGTGCCTACAATTTATTCCTTTGCAATCTTATGAAAAAGGAAAAACTTTGAATGCCAAATCCTAATGGTTTTGAGGACAGAGGTGTTTGGTCTAGGTGGGAGTACTACCACTATAAATGAATGAATTTTCTCCCAAGTCATTTAATTCTCCTCTGAAGAGCTCCTGCCTCCCTAGCGACTGCTGAGATTTCCATTTACTTCATGTTTACTCTACACTCCAGAAAACTGCCAACTCACCTCTGAGCCATCCCATTACAACCTTGGGCTTTTCACCTCATGCTCTTATCTTTTCCTTCAGTAATTCTGGCTTGAGAATAAATGTGGAGCACAAAACAGAAATAAAAACTGCTTTTACCTCTTCATATTATTAACTAGATATAAGAAAGTATGCAAGATTCTAAACACAAGATTTAAGTAGAAGGACAAAGCCCTCAAAACAGGCCTGCTCCTCTGCCCCTTTTTTAAATTAATCCACCAATAACATAAAACCCTATATATAGTAAATAAAAAACCCTTAGAATATCTCCTGGATTCACATTAAAACCATTGTGTTAAAATTCACAATACTTGGTGAACACAGTACAAATATTAAATACAATATAAATAATTTCAAAATATCCCGAATTACAAATCTACTAAAATGTCAAATCTATAGCTTGCATTTTTAGTTTTCCTAAAAGGCTTGAATCTCCCTTTGAAAATGCTCTCTATTTCAAATGTAAAAGTGGACATTTAGAGACACATGCAAGGAAATTGCCCTGTACTAAAGCCACATAAAGACACACTTTTCTGATCAGACAGAAATCACACAGAGCACAGCAAGGACTAAGATGATATATGAATACACCAATAACTGGGAAAAAAAACAGAGCACGTGCAGAAATGTTTAGTGAGTGGATAAAACCACCAATACTTGAAAATAAAGCAAGGAAATTGTTTTCTTTTAAACCAGAAACGCATGTGAATATTTACCTTAGTAAGATTAAACTATCATTTAATGGGAAATATTTCCTGTTCTTACAAATAGAAATCAGCCAAGTTTCTCTGAATTGCTGGGAAAAAAAAAAAGTTTGCAAGTTATTTTCCACTCAGATATATGCATAGTTCCTCATTATAGATTTTATTTTGCAATTGGTGGACTTCAACTCTGACTTGTGTAAAATTCACCCACCACTTAAGGCTTATTTTAATTTATTGGGTTTTTAACTGCCAAGCCTCAAAACTTAAAAAGCCAGCACATCTAAGTGCAGGAAGGCTGAGTGTATTCCCTCTCACCTTTTCATCAGTTTCTCTCTGGATGTTTGCAAATGTGTATTAAAACACTTAGGCTGCACTTATTTCACAGAAAACATCAAATTCAAGCGGTTGTGGATTTTGTGGGTGACAAAAAATCTGCTTAGCTCAAGAAAGCATTTATGTTGCTCAGCTCTTTTCTCAGCTGGTGGAAAAGAGGAGTAAGAGGCAATAGGAGATGGAGAGATGGATAAAGCAGAGATAAGGCATGTGGCTGCTGAGCTGCAGTTGCTGTCTGAGCACTTCTGCAGAGTTTAGGAAGTTTTCCACATTAGCTACGCTGTAGCAATAGGTACTTTCAGCACATCCAGCGCCATTAGAAAGTCAAATAAGAAAGGATGAATGGCAGGAGATGAAAGACCCAGTTTAATTCAGAACACTTCTTTCCTCATTCTGAAGTATTTGTATAAGTTTAATACATGGAGTTATAGAATCCAACAAATACTGACAATCAGCATAAGAAGTAGATGATTAATAGCTTAAATGCAGGAAAATGTAGATTTCAATGGCACAAACATGCCCAGCACCCAGTGAATAGCAGCAATGACTCCCAGTCCACTATGAGCTACCTCTAGCAGACACCCACCCCATGCTTCCCCAGCAATTCATGCATTTTGCAAGGTTTAACAAATTCCTTAGAGCTACAAGGGTAGCTTTCATAACAGAAAGCTACACCTAAACAGGAAAAAGGATTATATTCACATCAGTCCAAGAAAATTATTCGATGTTTCCTGTATCTTAGCTTAGTTTGATGTCAGTGTTCTCAAGCCTTTTCTTCCTGGAAGAAAATAGGCCAACACTGGGGACAAGCAAGTCCAGCCTTCTACAGGCTCTTCCTGCAAACACTGCTCCTGATAATGAGGCTGTTTCATGTGCTGACATCCGGAATGACAACACCACAATTTGAGTGTACACAGGCAACAGATATTTTCTTAGGTGTATAGTAACTCAAGCACAGAAGTACTTAATTTTCTTTTGGATCTGATTGTATTGAAAGGCTTTATGAGCTTCTGGACATCTGCTAAGCAGTTTTCTCCTAATGTTTATTTTTCTGATTCATATACAAACCAAGTAACATTTGTTGCTCACCATCCTGCAGCAAACAGGCACCTGTGATCAATTCTAAATGAGGTGATTTGTTTCACAATCACTGGGCAAATTTCCTTCTTTCACGTGCCTCAAATAAGTTAAGAACAAAACAGATATTAGATTTTATTGGTTGTATTTGCACCCTATCTAAAAGGTATGCAGATGAGTGATGGGCTGCTGAGAATGATATTCACCAAATTACTCCTTATTTTGCCAAATCACCTTCATTCTCTTCATTGTAAAACCATGTTTCCCCACAAATTAATGCACCAAAGAAATAGGCTGAGAGAAGCCCAAGCATGAGTCAAAGTAATTACTAGAAATTTAGTATAACACACAAGGAACTCTCGGAGTTTTCTGGCCCAGAAACAAATGTTTGCTCTGCTGTTAATCCCCACAAACAGCACTAGATCATGACCTCACTGACACACTCGTGCATGTCTCCTTCTGGAACAGGGTTCTTGAACAGTAACTTCACTTCAGAGCACTGAGACTTTAGACAAGAGTCATTTAAAATACAGTATTTATTGCCTAGACATTACGACTTAAAGTACGTTGACCTTGGCGTACACAGCAACCTTGTTTTCTGGCTTAGTTCCCTACAAATATTCACAACATTATTTGATAATAAACTGCACAGAAAAGGAGATCTAAACAAAAAACTAATTCAGAGATGTGCAGCTGCTGGTTTTCAACCAAATGTGCTACAACACTTTATTTCTCATGTGAAACAGCTCTAAAGAGACTGAGCTGACAGCACTGACCACACCACCACATGGAATCATAGGATCAGCCTGTGAGATTGTCCTGAATTTTTAGCTAGTAATCCCTCAATACCCAAACAAGAGATGACTCTATTGCTCTGTGTTTTAGAGGAATATGTTCACTTCTGTCTTCCCTTGTTCTCCAGCTTCTACTTTGTTTGGAACTTACTTTTATGGGTGCAGAGAAGTTGCAACTTTCATAGTAACTACTTTTCCACAGAACAAATTCTGCTACACTTTTCCTTTTGCACAGAGGAGAATACACATGCCAAGCCTGACACTCACTATTAGGCTAATTTGGAAGAATGCATGTAGAAAATTCCCTTGATCCAGTCTGCAGCTGAGAGCCCAAGCCTGTCTTCTGATTGTTGTCAAAGTGCTGAGGTTCCTGAATTCATTAACTTCAGTAGGTGTGTCGAGAAGATGCCACTAAACAGCTCCCTGTCTGAAAAAGCTGAGAGCAATATCTTTGATACAAAACAACTTTTCCCGTATGTACCAACTCCTGCACTTCAGTTTGATGTCATCTTGACAGGGCAGCCCAGTGCAGTGCTGGTAAGGGATCCCTCCACTGGCAGTGTGTGTGCTCCAGTGCCCAGCTGCTTTCACTGGCAGGGAACTTCTGCTTCCCTCCAGAGGGGAAAGGTGCTTGGATTCATGGATTCTTTTCTTGCCTTCAGCACAAGTGTCACAGACATGCTGTAATTCTACTATTGTCTGTTTATATGCAGCTGAGAATCTGCCCCACACTTAGGGCTTTATTATGCTGTCTCCTAATGTATTAAGGGTTCCACTGTGGATTTCCATTCCACGAGTATAAGAAGGAAGCCTGCCCATCCCTTTTTTTTTGTTAAGTATATAGAGGCAGGTTATTTCATACCCTTTTACAGTATCTTCTGAGGGGCAGATCTTGAATCACGATGGTTTTACACAAAGTAACAGCTAGTGCAGCACAGGCCTCAACATGTTAGATCAGCTTAACATGTTCGCTGAAAAAAAGCCACTGCCATATTTCATTGTCAGGAAACAGCAAAGACTTTAAGAAGAAATAAACTTAGCAAAATGCTCTTAACAAAACTGATCTGGACTGTACTTACAGTCACAGTCACACTACCACAAGAGTTTTAGCTCATTCCTCTGTCAACCAGATAAATAATGTGCAATTATAATTACAGTTAAAATACATGGAATTTAGAAAATATATTTTTTCTCCTTTATCAGAAACTCCCATCTTCTTTGGAACCGTTTGCTAATAAGTCCAAGGAAGAGGCTGCGGTTAGCTAAAAACAAATTTAAATTTATTTAGTGGGAAAAGCAGCATAAAATTAATGATCCTTAAGATAATTTTAAAATTATATATTATAAATTTTAAATATCATTACCTTCCAGACAACATAATGTTCAGATGCTTTTAATAAAGCTCTGAGCAGGAGATACAGATATCTGAATTTTATTCTCTTCTTGCCTTAATTTTTGCTTCAGAGGTATTTACTTTATTTTTTCTACTTCTTCCAGCCTATACACCTTTAAACAATGCCTCCTAGAGACATTAGGCATTATTTCAAAACTAAACATATCATATGTGAAAGCCATCAGAAAACACCCCATCCCCACAAACTATTTGTGTTCTTCCCAGACCCCCCTGGTAGCACAGCTCTGCTCACTTTAGCAGAGGCATCTCTCGGGTGGGTATCATCGAGTCTGACAGCAAACCCACCACTGCTGAGTCCACCACGCCGCCACGTCCCTGAGTGCCACAGCTACACATGTCTAACAGATCTCCAGGGATGGTGACTCAAACGCTGCCAGGCACAGCCTGTTCCAATGTTTGACAACCCACTCAGAGAAGATGTTTGCCCTAAAATCCAGTCTAGATCTCCCCTTGAAGCAACTTAAGACCATTTCCTCTCAACCAGGCTTGTTACCTGAGAGAAGAGACCAACCCCCACCTGACCCCACCCTCCTTTCAGGTGGCTGTAGAGAGTGCTAAAGTCTCCCTGAGCCTCCCTTCCTCCAGGCTGATCCCCCCAGCTCCCTCAGCCATTCCTCGCAGGACTTGTGCTCCAGACCATTCCTCAGTTCTGTTGCCCTCCTCTGGACAGGCTCCAGCACCTCGCTGTCCTTGCAAGTGGGGAGCGTGGAGCAATTCCTCACTACAGACACATTTATCATCCTCTGAATCTTAACTTCCCGTTAAGAAACACAGCTCTATTAATCTGATTCTATTCTTGAGTGAAATAATTTCCTTGAAAGAATAAGTATGGGAGAGCAGCAAGTTTTGTCTTTTTGCTCTGGGAATTTGCAGTTTTTGTAGCCTGACCTCGTTTACAATTTGACTCAAGTTCACATCGATTCAAATCTCTTACTGCATTAACTGTAACTCACAAACTGTATCTATATGTTGCATTCCTTTTTCCCCATTGGAAATATAAACTCCTTTGAGCAGGGATTAAATCCTCAGTACATGTGAATATTGTCTGAAACACACAGCTGTGGATAGAAATACTGGTTATTGGCTATTCTCAAGTATTCAGTAAATATATTAATATTTATTTTTGTCTATGTTCAATGCTATTTAAAAAGTATCTCCAAGTTTTCAATTTAGTGGAAGTACTTAAGTAACCAAGTACATACTGCAAAATAATTAATAACATGTGAGAAAATCAAAGAGCTCATGATCAAATGAATAGATTAAAGATGATTTATTCAAAATATTACCAAATATATGGGAGTATAAAAATATTCTCAAAAGCTGAAGTCACTTCACAGGTTCATGAGCAGAAAATTTCATGTGAATAATAATAATAAATTCTGGCTTAAGTTTTTAAATCTAGGAAATTCATTTCCATAGTCATACTATTCCAAACACAACATACTGTATGGGTATCATATAACAGTGTTGTTCTTTTCTTTTAGAAAAGACTCCCACTTTTAATTTTCAATGAGAGGCACAACACAATTTACACTTCATTGATGTTTCAAAACCCTAAGCCACCCTCCCTCTGACATTTCCCATTCCCCCATCCTCCCGGTGGTATATTCCCTTTTAGCCTCAAAGGAATAGCACTTTACACTCCATCTTTTTAAATTCACTTTGCTTGATCTTCAGCAACCAGAGACAGACACACTACCCCAAGACAAATTCTCACCAACTCTGTATGCAACTGTGATTCTTTCCTGGTGAAATCCCCTGCTGAATAGGTAATAAATTTGTTTTTCTCAGTCACCCTATGATCCATTAATACACCTTCTTGTGCCTCTCTCATTTTCTATGAAAACATTGCCACCACTGGTAGGAACCTTGTTGTTAATTTCAAGAACACAAACTTTTATCTGGAGATTAAATGTATTCAGTATTCACAGTATTTTGACTGTGATACAGCTGAAGGACATCCAATTTAAAGCAAGCAAACAGAACTGTGAGCCTCCTTCTCTCTGACAGTGCCACTCAATTCACAGCAACGAAGAGAAAAGGCACTAAGGACCCTGCACATCAGACTGTTTTCTTATTATTCCAGTTAAACTGTAATGTGGAATGGGAAAATGAAGCAAAAGGAAGAGTTGAAGCCCACTTAAACCAGGGAAAGGTCATGCCATGTGTCCCAGTATCAATACCAATTACAAAATACAGTATCACTTGAGAAATAGAAGTGGTTTTAATACAATTACTAGCAGCACAAATTCCATAAACCATCATAAATAATGTTTCCCAGCAGCCTCCTACATCTGTTTCTGGGGAAGTCATTATTGCAGTATTGCTGTGCCAGGGCTGTTAGAGCCAATGCGGGCTGACATATCTGTGACAAGAGGCTGCAGCACCCGGGACGCGAGTGACAACGCACAGGCTCACCAGGACTGAAATAGAATGGTGCTGGGCACAAATTGCTTCAGATCACACCCCTTGTCTCCCTCCAAGAGTCTTCAGCTCTTCCCAGGGCACCTAAACCACTTTCTTATTCATTTTCCTGCCAAAATTATTCAGACACAACTGTACTCTCCCAGTAAAGGTCACATATTTAAAGAAGTTAAAAACTTTGACCATTTTTTTGTATGTCTTGAACCATCTTTCAGAAAACCTTGAACGAAAAAGGCACAATAGAGATACCACCATGAACGTGGAACAGCGAAGATAAAATTAAGAAGTCACTTGAGTAAGCAAAAGTACTGTGGCAGATAAAAGTAAGCCCTAGCTTTTAATCTCTCAACAGAAAATCAGGATTTTGGTTCTGTGGCCAAATTTAAAATTCAGAATATACAAATTTGAATTGAAATAGCAACATCTTTTTACTGTCCAAGTAACTGATTTGGTCCCTCCCTCAAGTCTAAATAGTTACTCTTGTAAAAAGTATTTTATGCCTCTCATTCATTTGGATTAGACTTTTTTATTTATTCAATAATAAATTATTCAAGCATTAAACCATCTTGCTGTTTTTCCATGGCAGTTGTTGGGTTGTATTTAACTTCACTTTTGCTAAAGTCACTGTTACACCAAATTCACCATTTTTTAAAATAATTGTCACTGAAATGAGTTAAATAAGGAAACATATACAAGACACATCCTTTACATTACTAAAACCAGTCATGCTTTCATCCCTTCTAGTTTATATTACACTACAGGGATGAACTCAATGCAAGACAAGAACATGTTAAAGTTTTGTGACTGTTTTGTTGACTCTCCCTTGAGATAATGTTCTATGGAGACAACTGTGTATTGCTTCTTTATATTCAGATCAGATGCACCTAGAATACACTTATGAATTCTAAATATTAGTAGTTAAATATTAAGATTATGTAATAAAATGCTGTGTCATTAGAGCAGACTAAAGAAAATGCTGGTATTCAGGTTTCAGATAAGTATACTCCTTTTACAAATTCCAGAACACTGGAACATTTACTACCAAAGGGGCCATTTTTTCATAACGGAACTTTTCAGCCCCACATTATTTACTTGAAAATGAATACATTTACAAGTTCCAACCCAGCAATCTCTCTGCCTTTTAAGTACCAACAGGTCATTCCAGCTGAGATGTACATATTTATTTTTTGTTGTCAAATACATCTTTATTAATAAATATCCATACAGACTTTCTACCTCAAACTACTCTTCTGGAAGGACAGAGGAAACACGTCCACATAAACATTGTTTATGTAATGCAATATTATTGGACTTAAGAGTTCTTTGCTGGATCTGCATTCCATCAGTATGATTTCAAAGAACCTTTCTGGTACAGCCCTGGTAACTGCATTTTTGGCAAAAAATGAGTGCATTCTATCTTTTCAGAAAACACACCAAAAATTCTACCAATCCACTATGATTTTGTTTCCATCTATACATTCTTTCCCTTGGACTGGCTTTTTCCCAAGCCCATTTCATGAAACAATTTGAAGTATTATTCATACTGGCCAAAAGAAATTGGACTTTTTTTTTTTTTTTGGGTGGGATGTCCTTGGCATTATCAAAAAATATTTTTAAAAAGCCACTGGGGGACAGTTTGTCCTTGGATAGAGTGTGCAGAGTGTGCAGCTGCAGAGGAAGAGAAAAAGAAAACAATCAATGCTAGCTGCTACCAATAGAAATCCCCATTAACAGCAGTTTCATGGCAAGATGTTTGTGACATGGCCATCATTCACTTCCTTGGAGAACAGACTTCAGGATGATGAAGCTGGACAGGAATCCATCTGTCAGGGGGTCAGGAACCAAAGAGAACCACAACTCCACACAAACTTCCTTCCCAACACAAGCAATTATAATTCAATCTGGTGAGGCAGAGCCCTGGCTAGAGTGTGGCAGCTGAAACCAGATAAAAACACTTTACTGTCTTTAAAAGAAGTGTAAGTCCCTTGTTTAACGTATTCACCTTGAACTGTTGATATTTAAGAGGTTGTTTCACATCCTCACAATTCTCAGATGACATTTCCTATTGACTGCAAGCCCATTCATATTTCTGGACCCCCAATGTCCAGCGCTGCTGTTGAAAAATTTTTCATACCCCCCATTAAAATTGGTAATTTTTAAATTTACCTTTTACCTTTTCTACAGCAGTATTCCCATAGAATTCTGAAAGCCAAATGTTAACTCCCCTGCAAGATTTTAAATTTCCGTCCTTGGTTAGCAGTGACTTCCCTTTGTCCCTGCTTTTCCCTAGGAGCACATGAGCTAATGCCCCATTTCAGTGCAGGCCAGTGCTGCTGCACCAGCACAGTGAGTGCTGTACCAGGGCACCTCTGGGGAAAGGGTTTGTAATTAACTGCAACTGCCGCAGCTGAGAGGGCACAAAAAAAGCCTTTGTGGGGATCTCAGGAACGCTCCAGCTATCTCATAGTAAGAACCCACTTTTGCTTTCATTTTATGCTAATATGTACATTCAGAAAAACCTCCCACTCCATTTTCTGCACTAGAAAATTGTATTTTGTATTAGTGCAAATAATGGGTCAGAATATGAACTCAGGAGGCCATCACAGCTTCCACCAGTTACAAAATGGTGTTAAGGTGGCTGTTATTCCTGAGATATCCAGGCTTGCATTGAACTTTCTAACATCCAATGTCTATTCGAAAACCAAGAATCTGTCTGTAAACATTTTGACTGTGGAAGATATTGTCTGTCTCTGGCCAAACTATTCATTTGATACTGAATTCTAGTGCATCCACAGCTGATAGCAGAATTTATTCTCATCCCCTGCTCATGATTTTTCTTCCAATATATATGATTACATTTTTTTTCATGAAAGGGAGGACAGTAAGTAAATAGAACTGAAAGAAGGAATCCAAATCTTTGTCCCTGCTGTGTCTTCTTACAAATATTACACATGTACACATTATGTATATTTTCTGCTGATTAGTCAAGTACAATACCCAGCAAAGAAACATAGCAAAAAACAGCTTTCAGGGTTTTTACCGTTTCCTTACATCAATCCTGTACTAGCAAGTTACACCTATTTGAGCTGTGACCAGGTTTCTAAAAGTTAAATAAAGCCAAGGAGGGAAACTGCATTGGAATGTTTAGGATTAGTCTCATCATTAATTTGAACCAAACATTCTATAAACCAAACATCTCCTGGATCATTCATTCCATTTGCTGATAGGAGGTTCCAGGTCACTCAGGCATGTTTGCAAACATAAATGGGCCCAGTTCTAAAGGTTTTTCAAGGCTGGTTTACAGAAACTGAGGTTTCCCAGCACCTCAGAGAACTGTTAAAGCATAAATACTCATGCTTCTCATTATATTTTTAATTCAGAAGTTAATATTCAACTTTCCTGTATAGGAATCTATAGAACACCATAACCAAAGAGCTTTTCAGTGCCTGTAAAATTAATAATGAGAGCCAAACTGAAGCACAGATCAAATGAATACTCATCTTTATGATCAAATGACAGTGGTGAACTTTGAAAAATATAGTTTTAAATCCAGAATTTAGTGCTGTATGTTTTATTTAAAAGGTGAACTGACACAGGAAGAAAAACCAAAATCTAGGTGTTAGAAGACTATCATTTTTATGTCCACTATTAAATTCAGGAAAACTCAAGAAATTATTTTCCCTGCAGATGTGGATATTCTCAGTTCAGTCAGAGAGAAAAAGAGAAGGTTTTCTAACCAGGCGAGAGCCTGGGAGACAGTTGGGAAAGAATGTAAATAATTCTCTAATCTATCTTGTTGTTCACACTGTTTATAGACAGGTTCTGCCACCATGCATCATTCACTGCACACCAATGGTGTGAGATGTTTTTACTCTAAGGCCAATGAAATTAGTCCGCACGATGTTCTCTATAAATA